>NW_013670718.1:64640-75664 GCF_000517525.1 Limulus polyphemus | reverse complement strand
CGTTTTTTTAACTTTTAACTTGTTCTTGTCACTTACTTTGTTCGCCTATATATATATATATATATACATTAGGCCGTCAAAAATGACGTGTTACGTAATGAAATTTCTAATAACTATCGCTTTTAAAATAATAAACTTTCACACTCCTATTGTGAAACTAAACAGTCATTAAATATTAGATCACTAAATGAACTGAATAATATCTCTTACAATAAACAGTCTTGTATATCCAACATTTGCTATTCACACCGCGGAGATCGAAATCCGAAGTTCTTAGTCTTACTTCATGTACCGATAATGTGATATGTACAGATGTTTTAAAGATGAAAAACCTAAACACCTGATGATGACAAAACCTTGTCGAAACGTTGTACATTTGCTGTTATGTTAAACTTATATTAAAGTTTTTCTTCATTACCCATTCAAGCCGGCTCCAGCCATTATTATTCTCAAAGGGGGTTCCTCGTCACCGAAAAAAATTCAAATAGTTACAGTAAGGGGCTGACAGATATTAAACATTGAATTAGTTGCAGTACGGGGCTTTTTGCCAATATGATTTATCTTAATTGTATTGTTCTTTTTCAGCTCATGTAGAAACTGTTGCTAGTAAAATACTTTTCCTCACTTAGTTGATGCCTTATCACTTTAACATTGAGTAATTTGCAAACTCATTTTGTATTGAGGTTACGAATGCATTCGTAACCTCACTACAAGATGAGTTCACATTCGTAACCTCACTACAAGATGAGTTCATGAACTCATCTTGTTGTGAGGTTACGAATGTGAACCCATCTTGTAGTGAGGTTACGAATGTGAATACTTTTCTGTTGCTATGTTAGTTCTATCTTATCTTAGTGTTCTTTATCATATAGGCAACCGGCTCGGTTAACTGTGGGAGGACAGGAAACCATACCGAAGGCGGGATCCGAATCGCCCTTGGGGCTAGCATGATAAATTCTTCCAAGCGCCCCAAAGCCAGGAAGCCACGCCCTCTGAGCTCTGAGATAAACTGGAAAGTGTAAAATAGATTTGGTTGCAGCAGCCAAAGCAGGATCAAGCGTGAGACAGTGAGTACTTTCCTGTTTGTGTTTAGTTAGTGCTTACTCTAGACTTTCGTAATATAAACACATCTCACAAATTAACCCTAGATACACAAAGATTACCAGCACTAATCTGTAAAAACAATACTGTTTGCTGCATTGTAAAACTTTCTCTGGCCTTGAAGTTAACGTTGGTTTTACGGCACTTAAATGTGCTTGTTACTGAGAGTCACACACTCTGAAAAAACCTATTAAATCTTATTCATTTAGTCCTAACGAGTAAACAAACTTTTACTTGTATTATCAACTCTATACAGAGCTTACAAAAGAGAAATAATCACTAAGATTAATACGGATGAGTGTATAAGTACTTGTTTACAAAAACAAAAGACCTGTTAATATTACTAAATGTATTTTGTTTCTTCGGTTGTTTCAGAATCTTGCGTGAAAATAACAAACACAAAAACAAAAAACATAGTTATCTGGTATCTATCGCTTCTATTCTCTGACTTAATAGCGACCTGAAAGTCTATAAAGAAGGTAGCTAGTTTATAGTATCTATCGATTTTCTTGTCTGACCTAATAGTGACCTGATAGACTATAAAGAAAGTGGCTAGTTTATAGTATCTATCGCTTTTCTTGTCTGACCTAATAGTGACCTGATAGACTATAAAGAAAGTGGCTAGTTTATAGTATCTATCGCTTCTCTTCTCTGACTTAATAGTGACCTGAAAGCCTATAAAGAAGGTAGCTAGTTTATAGTATCTATCGCTTTTCTTGGCTGACTTAATAGTGACCTGAAAGCCTATAAAGAAGGTAGCTAGTTTATAGTATCTATCGATTTTCTTGTCTGACCTAATGGTGACCTGATAGCCTATAAAGAGGGTAGCTAGTTTATAGTATCTATCGCTTTTCTTGTCTGACTTAATAGTGACCTGAAAGCCTATAAAGAAGGTAGCTAGTTTATAGTATCTATCGATTTTCTTGTCTGACCTAATGGTGACCTGATAGCCTATAAAGAAAGTGGCTAGTTTATAGTATCTATCGCTTTTCTTGTCTGACCTAATAGTGACCTGATAGACTATAAAGAAGGTAGCTAGTTTATAGTATCTATCGCTTTTCTTGTCTGACCTAATGGTGACCTGATAGCCTATAAAGAAGGTAGCTAGTTTATAGTATCTTTGGCTTTTCTTGTCTGACCTAATGGTGACCTGATAGCCTATAAAGAAGGTAGCTAGTTTATAGTATCTATCGCTTCTCTTCTCTGACCTAATGGTGACCTGATAGATAGTAGCATGCGTGCATTATACAAAATGATGTTTTATTTGCAAGTTTAGGATATATGTACCAGTTTCAACAAAATCGTATTTTCTTATAGTACAAAGCTAGGTTCACATATGTGTGTGTGTGTGTGTGCATGTCGGTGTTATTCGCTGATGTCGTTGAACTAGTTATGTGATTGATTTAAGTTTTGAACAGATATTTCCGTTATTTCAGAGATTGAAATTTACTAAAAATACGTATCACTGACGGTATAAAGTTGAATGAGGTTAATATTATATAATGGAAACAATTAACTTCACAATAAAAAACACTTGGGATTGCATTTTTAATCAACTTTGCTTTCAACACGTGTTAAGTGACCTGAACCAAGTATTGTATTTTTAACAATTTTTCAACAGGTTTTTTGTCGTATTTGTGTCTAATAATCAACCAAATTAGTATGTAGGACAGACGGCACATAACACCTTAAATCTCTCTAGGACAGACGGCACCAAACACCTTAATCTCTGTAGGACAGACAGCAAAGAACGCTTTAATATTTCTAGGACAGGCAGCATTGAGCACCTTAACCTCTCTAGGACAGACAGCACAGAAAACCTTAACCTCTGTAGGACAAACGTCACCGAACACCTTAAATCTCTCTAGGACAGACGGCACCAAACACCTTAATCTCTGTAGGACAGACAGCAAAGAACGCTTTAATATTTCTAGGACAGACGGCACCAAACACCTTAATCTCTGTAGGATAGACAGCAAAGAACGCTATAATATTTCTAGGACAGGCAGCATTGAGCACCTTAACCTCTCTAGGACAGACAGCACAGAAAACCTTAACCTCTATAGGACAAACGTCACCGAACACCTTAAATCTCTCTAGGACAGACGGCACCAAACACCTTAACCTCTCTAGGACAGACAGCACAGAAAACCTTAACCTCTGCAAGAACAGATGGCACCGAACACTTATTTTCCGTAGGATAGACAGCACTAAATACCTTAATGTCTGTATGAACAGACGGCACTGAAAACTGTAATCTCTGTATGAACAGACGGCACTGAAAACTGTAATTTCTGTAGGAACAGACAGCGACGAACACCTTAATCTCTGTATGAACAGACGGCACTGAAAACTGTAATCTCTGTACGAACAAACGGCACTGAAAACTGTAATTTCTGTAGGAACAAACAACGACGAACACATTAATCTCCGTAGGATTCAGGGTACTGGACGCCTTTAACTCGCACAAACAGAGGGCGCTGAACGCTTTAGGTTCATGTGTGCAGAAAACAAGAAGGCAGGCAACTTCGAAAATATGTTCTTTCCATACACATATCATACGAAATCAAATACCCCTCTTTCAAGCTGACAGACGGAACCGAGTTCATTAAAGTCATCAGAAAGTTAATATTCTGATTACATTCGACAGGAAACATATGATATGGGGGGGGGGAGGTTAGAAGGAAACATCTGCAACAGAGTTAATCTAGTATAAGAAATCTTAGTGTAGTTTCTGCAGAGGTACTCCTGGTATATGAAAAGGGTTAAGGTAATTACTACAGAAGATCACACAGTATAAAAGTAAAAAAGTAGTGAAGTTAATTACTACAGATATCACACAGTATAAAAGTAGTGAAGTTAATTACTACAGATGATCACACATTATAAAAGTAGTGAAGTTAATTACTACAGAAGGTCACACAGTATAAAAGTAGTGAAGTTAATTACTACAGAAGATCACATAGTATATAATTATTGAAGAGTAGGGCTAGGCTAATTACTACAAACGTCACATCACACAGAAAGAGGCTAAGCTAACTATTACACAGAAGCATCTGGTAAGTATAGGATTAAGCTAATTACAACAGAGAAACTACTGGTATAGGAAATGGCTAAAATAATTTCTACGGGTGAACCTTTGGTATGTGAAAGAGGTTAGGCTAATTACTCCAGAAAATCACATGATATAGAAATGGCCTAAGGCAATTACTAGAGAATAGAATCTGGCTAAGACAGGGCTAGGCTAACTACTACAGAAACATTCCTGCTATACGAAAGGATTAGGCTGATTACTGTATTTGAACGTCTGGTGTAGAGAAAGGCTTAGACTAATCAATACAGTGAAACGCTCATAGTAGGAAAATGTTAGGCTAATTATTATAATATTTGTTTTTAAAGGGAAAGTTCTCGACTAATTACCAAGAAAGATGTTTCACAAGGCTTAGGATTATTGCCATGTCCACCTTGCGACTACAAATGGTTAGGCTAATTATTATAACCACATAACATTGAGAAAGGGTTGAATTTATTTCACATTAACTTTCAGGTTCTTTAATTAGAATTTTAAAGCCTCAGCTACCTATTTAGAGTTATATTTCAACAAATAACCAAATCGATAAAATATTGTATTAAATGCTCCCTAGTGGCACAACGGTAAATCTGAAGGCTTATAATGCTAAAAACTGGGTCTCGACACCTGTGGTGGGCTCGGCACAAATATCTCATTGTGTGGTTTTGTGTTTAAATACAAACAAATAAACAGTTTTTTAATTATAATTTAAAAAAAAAACATAAATGATTAGAGGGTGTTACTGTGTCTTTACTTTAATTATTGTGCTAATGTTTTTGAGTAGTGACAATCTTATAAGGAAACTTTAAATGAGATTTTAATGATTTTTTCGTGGGCATAATTACTGCGAAAAAGAGATGAGATTTTAATGATTTTTCGGTGGGCATAATTACTGCGAAAAAGAGATGAGATTTTAATGATTTTTCGGGGGCATAATTACTGAGAAAAAGAGATGAGATTTTAATGATTTTTCGGGGGCATAATTACTGCGAAAAAGAGATGAGATTTTAATGATTTTTTTCGGGGGGTATAATTACTGTGAAAAGGAGATTACATATTTAGAGAACTTTAATCTGAACATATAAAACTTTCCTTATTGTTTGTACGCAATGCTTTTCCTGCTTTGAATCAAAAGTATAAAGGGGATCAAAAATAGGCATGTTGCAGTAACCAAATGATTTGAATTGTTAGTTGTCCGGAGAAATAATTTTGAGAAAGTAATTCTATTTTTATTTTTCAGCCAACAGTGTGAATCATTTTGTTTCGCATTGTTCAGTTTTAACCTCTTCTTTTACCAAATTAGCAAATGGCTAACGGGTTTGTTTGTTGCTAGAATCCTCACTGGCACTGAATTCAACAAATGGCTAACGGGTTTGTTTGTTGCTAGAATCCTCACTGGCACTGAATTCAAGAGCGTCACAGTTTGAAAAACACATTACTTATCAGAATGTTCAAGTTTAGTTTAAGTAAATTTCAAAACCTCGTTAAGGCATACAAAGTTGATGAACTTATTTTAGGGACATGAATAAGAAATAAGTTATATTATATATGTAAACTATAGTAGTTGAAAGTATAAAATGAGTACGATACAATCGGCTAGAAACACGTACTATATCTCTTAGTTGCATGTGTTATTGTTATTTTAAAGGAATAGTCGTATAAGTTAAGCACAAAACGACATAATGGGTTGTCTGTGCTATGCCCACCACGAGTATCGAAAACCCGGTTTTTAGCGTTATGAGCCTCTAGACTTAACCGCTATGCCACTGGGGATGGGGACAATCGTGTAAGTATGCCAACTTATGTGAGTATTTACACCTAATGAAGGTGAATAAAAAGTGTAAGCTAAATAATTTAACGCTTCCACACACCAAGCTTTTAATATTTAATTATATTTAATACGGGTACTTTTGGTGTAAAATTAAGAACGTCTGAAAAAAAGCATTTTTTATTTTTAGTATGAGCAATACTAACTATTACAAGATTGTACTTACAAAAAGAAAAGCATTTCGAAACCATAGGAAGGGTTTGTTTGTTTGTTTGTTTTTGGAATTTCGCGCAAAGCTACACGAGGGCTATCTGCGCTAGCCGTCCCTAATTTAGCAGTGTAAGACTAGAGGGAAGGCAGCTAGTCATCACCACACACCGCCAACTCTTGGGCTACTCTTTTACCAACGAATAGTGGGATTTAACGTGACACTATAACGCCCCCACGGCTGAAAGGGCGAGCATGTTTGGTGGGATGCGGATTCGAACCCGCGACCCTCAGATTGTGAGTCGAGCGCCTTATCCACCTGGCCATGCCGGGTCCCATAGGAAGGGCTTAGAATTAATTCAGTAAATAATGAATAACGAAGTACATTGTTTTGAATTACTTAACGTAAATATTAATTTAAGTATATTAAGATAGGTAAAAATTAGTTTACCAACAATATCTTTTAAGTAAACTTATTTAACTTATTGCAAAATTGTTTGCATTTTTTTCTTGTCATGAAAATAAACATAGTTGACGCTGGGAAGTTTGTCAAAAATTGTAAACATATATAACAAATATGCATTAATGATCTCAGTTTTGTTTAAACATACCTAATATTCGTATTTTGTAAAAACAGAGGTTTATTTTGAGCTAAAAGTACTGTTTTGACAATTTGTAGCTGCAGTATATACCTAATATTCGTATTTTGTAAAAACAGAGGTTTATTTTGAGCTAAAAGTACTGTTTTGACAACTTGTAGCTGCAGTACATACCTAATATTCGTATTTTGTAAAAACAGAGGTTTATTTTGAGCTGAATGTACTGTTTTGACAACTTGTAGCTGCAGTATATACCTAATATTCGTATTTTGTAAAAACAGAGGTTTATTTTGAGCTGAATGTACTGTTTTGACAACTTGTAGCTGCAGTACATACCTAATATTCGTATTTTGTAAAAACAGAGGTTTATTTTGAGCTAAAAGTACTGTTTTGACAACTTGTAGCTGCAGTATACGCATCACACATTTCACGTGCACACTCGTCTATTTTAATGAGAAGATTTTTTCCCATCAGCAGGATTTCTTCTAAACCTTGAATGTGGAGCTTGAATTTTCGCTCAGTTGCTTTCCTGAAATAATCTAAAATAATAAAATAACGCTTAATCGAAGTCACATAAACCAGAGAGAGCTGTTGGCGTATTGAAAATGGAGATAGTCAAAGATCTGTTATTTCTGACTTCAAAGATACTATAAGTAAGTCACATAAACCAGAGAGAGCTGTTGGCGTATTGAAAATGGAGATAGTCAAAGATCTGTTATTTCTGACTTCAAAGATACTATAACTAAGTCACATAAACCAGAGAGAGAGCTGTTGGCATATTGAAAATGGAGATAGTCAAAGATCTGTTATTTCTGACTTCAGGTTTACTATAAGTAAGTCACATAAACCAGAGAGAGCTGTTGGCATATTGAAAATGGAGATAGTCAAAGATATTTTATTTTGACTTCAAAGTTACTATAATTAGTAGACAAGATAACAAATAGCAGCGTCAGCACAATAACAATGCCTAATGAACGTTGAATCTATAGTAACTGAACATAGCAGGTGTTATTGTGTTCGTCGTGTGTGAATCAAATCTGGAAAACGAAACGCTCTTCCCATAGTAACTGAACATGGCAGGTGTCATTATATTTATCATGTGTGGACCCAGTGTGGAGAACGAAACGCTGATCCCATAGCAACTAAACATGGCAGATTCATGGCTTTCGTTGTGTGTGAACCCAGTCTAGAGAACGAAACGTTGGTTGTATGATTCCTTCAGGTGTTGTGGTATTCATACCATTATTCCAATTAAAATTATGTTGTTCCTTTACATTTATTGGCTTTTACACAATTTTTCCAATGCATGTTGTATCGTTCCTTAAGAATCGTGAGTATTACACGATTCTTACTACACTGTTTTATTGTTTCATTAAGTGTCACGACCTTTATATATATTTCTTAAAATTCATTGTTGGTTTGCTCTTTTAGTTGTTATTACAGTGATATGATTTATATAATATACCTTACGTCGTTCTTATAGGCATTTTAACCATTCCTGCAACAGTGTTGTCTCGTTCCCTAGGTGTTTTAAGATTTACATGATTCTTAAAATACAGTATTGTATCATTCATTTAGGTATCATTACTTTTATATAATCATTAAAACTTAATGATGTGTCGTTCCATTAAAGGTTGAGACGTTAATATGATTCTTACAATACAGTATTGTATCATTCATTTAGGTGTCATTACTTTTATATAAATGACTCTTACAATTAGGTGTCTCGAACATTACACGATACTTAAAATACGTTTCCTTTAGGTGTCTCAGCCGTTACACGATACTTAAAATATTTTTTTTAGGTGTTTTGACCTGAACGCGATTTTTAAAATACATTTCTTTTAGTTTTCTCGACCTTTACATGATTCTTAAAATACGTTTCCTTTAGGTGTCTTGTCCTTTACATGAAATTTACAACATAGTGTTTTATCGTTTTTCTAGGTGTCGTGATTCTTTCACAGTTTTAGAGTACATTTTTTATAGATTCTTTATGTGTCATGACAGTAATACGATTCTTATAACATGGTATTCTATAGTTTCTTTAGGTGTCATGTCATTAACACGATTCTTATAACACAGTATTCTATAGTTTCTTTAGGTGTCATGTCATTAATACGATTCTTATAACATAGTATTATATAGTTTCTTTAGGTGTTATGACATTAACACGATTCTTATAACACAGTATTCTATAGTTTCTTTAGGTATCATGACATTAACACGATTCTTATAACACAGTATTCTATAGTTTTTTAGGTGACATGACATTAATACGATTCTTATAACACAGTATTCTATAGTTTCTTTAGGTATCATGACATTAACACGATTCTTATAACACAGTATTCTATAGTTTCTTTAGGTATCATGACATTAACACGATTTTTATAACACAGTATTCTATAGTTTCTTTAGGTATCATGACATTAACACGATTCTTATAACACAATATTCTATAGTTTCTTTAGGTGTCATGACATTAATACGATTCTTATAACACAGTATTCTATAGTTTCTTTAGGTGTCATGACATTAATACGATTCTTATAACATAGTATTATATAGTTTTTTCAGAGGGGAATGATATTAATACGATTCTTATAACATAGTATTATATAATTTCTTTAGGTGTCATGACAGTAATACGATTCTTATAATATAGTATTCTATAGTTTCTTTAGGTGTCATGACATTAATACGATTCTCATAACATAGTATTATATAGTTTTTTTCAGAGGGGAATGATATTAATACGATTCTTATAACATAGTATTATATAGTTTTTTTAGGTGTCATGACAGTAATACGATTCTTATAACATAGTATTCTATAGTTTCTTTAGATGATGTATAGCATCTTTCCAGTAGAGTACTATCTTGTTCTTTTTGCTGACGGGCACTGACACGATTCTTTCAATTCGCTGTTGTTGTTTTTTTTCATAACTTCTAATGTTGTGACTTTGATAATATTCTTACTATACAATGTTTTGTCTCTAGGTTTACTGTATTGACTCTGACAATATTAATACAATACACTGCTGTGTCTTTACTTTTACACTAGTATCTTTCACAAGATTCTTCCACTCGTGCTGTGTCTTTCCTTTTACTGTATTGATTTTCAAAAAAAACTCTTACGGAATAATGCTGACTCTTTACTTTTACTGTAGTGACTTTAAAAAAAACTCTTACGGAATAATGTTGACTGATTACTTTTACTGTAGTGACTTATAAAAGATTCTTACAGAATAATGTTGACTCCATACTTTTATTGTACGGACTTACAAAAACTCCTACAGGTTAATGTTGTGTTGTTACTTCTACTGTGGGAATTTTGATATTATTCTTGCTTTTAATTAAAGTTTCTATTTACAGATAATAAATTTTAGTGCATCATATATGTACTTGATCCAATATTTTTGGGTTATCATTATTCAAAATTCTATACAATTTTACAATGTTTTCTAATGCAGGATAGTTCAATACAAAATGTTAATAATAACAACCTGCTTACGTGTAAGAATAAGACTTACGAAACAACATCTCATAACGTGAAAATCCTTATTTCATTAAGATTGACTTAAACATTTATTTGTTGTTTTTTATTTTCTGTACTCCAATGAAATAACTATGAAATGCATCAAAAAAAAAACACGATGCACCATTTACAGTTATGTAAGTTAACCCTTTAGGCGTATACTTTTTCATTCATACCATGTTCAAAATAAACGTCAGGTAATTCAGGTTCAGAGTCAGAATCGTCATCAGTGTGCTCGAATTAAATTGTCTCTTCAAGTGTGAAAATATTGGAGCGATTTGATGAAATTTTGTGTCAGTTTTCTCATAAAAATTAAACAATTTTTTACTGCAAATATTGCCGATATTTTTAATAGCAACATATGCCATGTCATCATCCGTCATTTGTGCAGGTTAGGTTTTGTTTTTGATTTTGTGCGGTCATTTCGCATTTCTTTAGGGAAATTCAAACCGCATTATGCGGTAGCCATACATAACAACAGAAGCGGAACACGACTACACAACAAAACAACTTATCAGAAGTACATCGCATTTCTTTAGGGAAATTCAAACCGCATTATGCGGTAGCCATACATAACAACAGAAGCGGAACACGACTACACAACAAAACAACTTATCAGAAGTACATCGCATTTCTTTAGGGAAATTCAACCGCATTACGCGGTAAGCCATACATTAACACTAGACGCGGAACACGACTACACAACAAACTAACTTATCAGAAGTACATACGACCATTTCTT
>NW_013670718.1:60624-63640 GCF_000517525.1 Limulus polyphemus | reverse complement strand
CTTTAGGGAAATTCTAAACCGCATTATGCGGTAGCCATACATAACAACAGAAGCGGAACACGACTACACACAAACAACTTATCAGAAGTACATCGCATTTCTTTAGGGAAATTCAAACCGCATTATGCGGTAGCCATACATAACAACAGAAGCGGAACACGACTACACAACAAAACAACTTATCAGAAGTACATCGCATTTCTTTAGGGAAATTCAAACCGCATTACGCGGTAGCCATACATAACAACAGAAGCGGAACACGACTACACAACAAAACAACTTATCAGAAGTACATCGCATTTCTTTAGGGAAATTCAAACCGCATTACGCGGTAGCCATACATAACAACAGAAGCGGAACACGACTACACAACAAAACAACTTATCAGAAGTACAAGACAACATAAATATTTTGAAAAACAAAGCACCAGGACAAGAAAAAATTCAAAACATATTAGTCAGGAAAGGCCCTCTGAGATTATTAAAACATCTCACATATTTATACAACTTATCTCTAAAGACATATCGACCGCTTGGAAACAGGTGGATATTCTTATGTTTCAGGAGAAAGGAAAATCAGCAAATAACCCTGAATTTACAGGTCTATAAGTCTAACAAGCAATATAGAAAAAATGATTGAAAAAATCATAAATAGTAAACTCATAAATCAACTTGAAACTAAATCAATACTCTCGGAAATACAAAATGGCTTCCGAAAAGCAAAACAAACAACGGATCATCTCATATGATTAACGGAAGAAATAATACACGGCTTTAATAAAAAACACAATGTACGCTTCCTAGATGTTGAAAAAACATTCGATAAAGTATAGTACAACGGACTCGGATACAAACTGGGACTCACCATAGAAGTTATTCACTGGGTTTCTAACTTTCTGGACGATAAGAGCAACAGAGTAAATGGTGAGGCTACCTACTCCGAATGCTGCACTCCGGAGGCGGAAGTCCCTCTAGGAGGAGTAATTACCCCTACACTGTTGTCAGAGGCAAGCCTCTCAACGACCCAAACCACACTTTTTGCTCACAGTTCGCAGATGATGTTGCAATCTGGAATAGTACTCCAAACCCAACAACATACACTATACAACCACTCCTTAACGAAATAGAATTGTATTACAATAATGGAGAATTAAAATAAATGCGAACAAAACAGAAGTCGTATTATTTAGAAAATTGTAAAAAACAAGCAAATTAATACCACAGATATATCTAAACGGGACTCTCTTACAGGTAGCAAACATCAGCAAAATTCTTAGGGATTACATTTGACTCAAAATTAAACTGGATACCACACACGTATAGGATAAAAACCAGAATTTGGAAAAGAGCAAGTTACCTTAGGAGCCTGTCTGACAACAAATAAGGAGCTTCACCAGAAAACATAATAGATGTTTACAGAACATACGTAAGACTAGTCGTAGAATATGTCTGTATAAATATATCAAAAACACACATTAACAAACTACAACAAATACAAAACTATATTTTAACGAAAGCATGCAGAGTTTGTTTGTAGTTATGCAGAAAGCTACACAATGGGCTATCTGTGCTCTGCCCGTCACGGGTATTGAAACCCGGTTTCTAGCGTTGTAAGTCCGCATACATAACGCTGTGAGCATACAGAGTCCCACGATCAACAAGTTCATAATTTCTACACAACTATTCAAACATGCCAACTCTATCAAACAGACTCCTAGATAACTCGCTTCAACATTGTAAGAAAAATACTAATAAAATTTGACTGATGAGCAAACTAGAGAGTTACATAATACATGGTGAACCAAGCCCTAAGTACTTCTCCCCTCTAGACATAATAAATAAGAACTTACAGGCCAAACAGTTCACTGAATCCTAGACACAAACATAGCTCTATTTTACAAGGGTTTTGTATCTAAAAATAGGATTATGTGCGTGTGTATAATGACTGCTAAGTGGAACTGTATTGTGAACTCGGACTAATAGTGCGATCATACATAAGTGAAGCTAGTGAAAATATACGAGTTAATATTACACTATGAATTGGACGTGGCACGAAAAGGGTATGTTAATTATATCTGTGGACAAAGGACAAAATTTAACATACTGCAACAACAAAGTAACAAGGGTTATTAGCTAGGATTCAGTAACAGTGCAAACAAAATAACAATTCCAGAGAGGTGGGAAGAGGTCTACATTGAACCTGACCCTCCCTGGTCTAAAACATTGACCTAATCCCGATGAAGAAGAACGGCGACGATACCTTATTTCCAGAAAAACCTACGTAAAAATGGACCACTACGCACACTTGATCATATCATACATATTATATCATACATGATGGAAGTAAGTCTAAGTATCTCTCACCCATAAATATGTACTTTAAGTATAGCAACCAGCAACCGACTTACTTAACATATCATTTATGTAGAGTTTACATTGTGTATTAAAAAGGGTATACATATAAGATATGCTACAAAATGAATACGCACCGGAGTATATGGAACTGTTTGAAATATGTAATACTATAGCATACCAAATAAAGTAAAATGTAAATCAGTATACATGACGAACGTCGAACATGAATGGACATGGGCCTGATAAGGGTATTGAAATCATATCACAGCGTTAAAGTGATATCATTGCCCTCTTTTGTGGGATGTTCACTATTTAAACAGTGTGTATATACTTGCTTCGGCAGTAAATATACTAAAATTGAAACGACACAGAGAAAATTAGCAAGGTTCACACGCATACTCATGAAACGACTAAACACCAGTACAGGAGGGAGGAAGAGGTGAAACATCATACTTGACATTAGCAATCGATGTGTTCGAAGGAAAATGAAGTTTGATAATAAACAGGATTACGACACTTATGATATACAACATTGTTTATTGACAAAAAAAGGGACTTGGATAAACGAATTCCTAAACGTTTATCTATGCCCCTTTTTGTTAATAAACAATGTTGTATATCATAAGTGTCGTAATCCTGTTTATTATCAAACTTCATTTTCC
>NW_013670718.1:56110-59783 GCF_000517525.1 Limulus polyphemus | reverse complement strand
GAGAAAATTAGCAAGGTTCACACGCATACTCATGAAACGACTAAACACCAGTACAGGAGGGAGGAAGAGGTGAAACATCATACTTGACCCTCCCAGATCCCAATAAAACTGCGTTGCTATGCAACGGCGACGGACTCACCTAAGTGTTAAACTTATACCTTATGAAACTTTCCACCTTTAGCTACTAAAACAAGAAATAAAACACTTGGTAACAGTACAATTAAAACAACAAAACGAATCATTCAAATTCGTCACCATACAAGAACATTGATAGAGACACGTTCTCTGAACATTAGAATTTGTTTAGTTAATTGTCCTTTGATCAGTTAAAACACATGTGAATTACATTCACAGGACAACAACTGAACTTTATCAGTGTTTTCACGTCTGATAAATGTATTGTTTTGTAGCTTTCCATCTGTGGATAGGTGTTTGGAAAATTTGTTTCCCCACGGCTTCTGGTGTGTCACCTTTACAGAAATGTCGTGACACTTAGGTAATTTTGTTTCCTCACGGCTTCTGGTGTGTCACCTTCACAAAAATGTCGTGACACTTAGGTAATTTTGTTTCCTCACGGCTTCTGGTGTGTCACCTTTACAAAAATGTCGTGACACTTAGGTAATTTTGTTTCCTCACGGCTTCTGGTTTGTCACATTTACAAAAATGTCGTGACACTTAGGTAATTTTGTTTCCTCACGGCTTCTGGTGTGTCACTTTTACAAAAATGTCGTGACACTTAGGTCTATTTTGTAATGTCGAGCAAGTATTTTAGATAATAGGTTATTAGGAATATTCGTTTCATTAACTTTTTAGACATTATGATTCTGGGAAGACAGAAAAATAGAACAAGTATTAGGCCCGATTATAATAGGCCTACGAATTTAAATTTCATAAAAGTTAGTTTGGTTTTAGTAACGGATTTTCCATAATTCAGCTTCACAGATTTCGAAAATAATATTCATTTTTTTTTCTATCACGTAAGGATTTCTTACAAACCGGGAAGAAAAAAAACTCTTACTTGGATCAAATTTACCACAAATATCACAGAATATGTTGGGGTCATTTACACAACCTGTTGTTGCCACAGCGACGAATAAACAATATTGAAAAGAAAAAAAAATAATCTCAACGTGCACACACACACAAACAAATGCTATCCAAAAATTACACGTCATGCGACCTGTTAACCGTTTATATACTAGCGGTGTGTTTGTCGTGGGTTCTAGAACCATCGATAAGACTCTCACGTCGCGATTGCTCTAGATAAATCTATAGCCAGTGGTTGTCAACATTTAAGCATAACAAAATGTGATCCGATTTCAAGGAAAATGATTCACTTATATAAAAGTACTTATTACGTTTTGTGAAAAATCTGTACGTGATGGAGAAAAATGGATATCATTTACGGATTCAGTGTACAGGAGTTACTGTAAAACATGTAGAACTTTCAAGACAATAAAACCACGGCAGGCTCGATTGTTGTTAAGCAAGATATCTAAAAATGTTTAATATTTCCTTCGCATGTATTCAGAATTTCCCCCCTGGGTGGCTAGAGACTGATTTTCCCTCTTCACCCGAACTCTTAGTATTTTGTTGTTGTTGTTGTTCCTGGTTTCAAATTATTTTATATTTTTATATTTTTTGTTTGTTTGTATAAATAGCACAAAGCTACATAATACACCATTTCTGCTGTGTCCACCGCGAGTTATAAATCCCCAGTTCTACTGTTAAGTCACCAGGGGAGTAGGCACTGCATTATATCAAAAAGATAGGTATTACTTAGTTAAGCATTTATATCTCTTGTTCTCAATGACAATAGCCAAACATATTAATATTCATCATAATCTATTATAAAAAAATACCCTAATTAATTTCACGTTCTTTTAATAATGCAGTAGTTATCTTGGATTAATTTGCCTAGTTTATGCAATTATATATGAAATTGTTGATGATAAGCTGGGTTTCTGTTTGTTTGCCCTGTTGCTACAGTACCAAGCAGTGACTATTATATATCAGGTTATTGATGATAAACTGGGTTTCTGTTTGTTTGCCGTGTTGCTATAGTATCAAGCAGTGACCATTATATATCAGGTTATTGATGATAAACTGGGTTTCTTTATGTTTGCCCTGTTGCTATAGTATCATGCAGTGACTATTATATACCAGGTTGTTGATGATAAACTGGGTTTCTGTTTGTTTGCCCTGTTGCTATAGTATCAAGCAGTGACCATTATATATCAGGTTATTGGTGATAAGCTGGGTTTCTATTTGTTTGCCCTGTTGCTATAGCATCAAGCAGTGACTATTATATACCAGGTTGTTGATGATAAACTGGTTTCTATTTGTTTGCCCTGTTGCTATAGTATCATGCAGTGACTATTATATATCAGGTTATTGATGATAAACTGGGTTACTGTTTGTTTGCCCTGTTGCTATAGTACCAAGCAGTGACTATTATATATCAGGTTATTGTTGATAAACTGGGTTTCTGTTTGTTTGCCGTGTTGCTATAGTATCAAGCACTGACCATTATATATCAGGTTGTTGATGATAAGCTGGGATTGAGTTTTTTTTTTCGCCTGTTGCTGCAGTGTCTTCTGTTTATATGAAACGCTCAATCTCCTGTTAGTTATAATGGTAATTTGTTGTGAACAAAAGATACATAATAATAATAATAAACAATTAAGTATTGGAAAATTAATTAATTAACGATTGATTAAATAACATAAAAAAGTAGCATCAAGCTGTTGCCGTCCAGTTACCATCCTGTGGCCCGTGGGGCGGCCCCACGCTACCTGGCAGCACCTTGGTAAACGTTTCGTTTACCGTGGCAGTTATTTCGATTTAAACCTTTTAACCCCAGGCCAAATTATCTTGACCAAGGGTCAAAAGTAATCGGATGTGTTCCGAATCATTATCTCTTCACTCCGCTCACGGACTATATGTATCGTGAGAAAAAAAGATAATATGAAGAAAATAATAATAATGATAAAGATAATAATTATAGTAAAGAACAAAAGGGGAAAAAACCTTAAATTGAATAAAAATAAAATAAAAGAAATAAAGAAATCAAGGTAGATTTTAAATCTGGCTATGGGACATTGGCGACACACTATCATAGTAATGGTGCTTTAGTTTAATATGTTTACTTGGGTGGTTTGGGAGGCTACAACGTTTACACTTAAAAAAAAAAACATCAATGTTGGGGTGCGGATCTGAAAATCCTAATCCCCATAATTCTGATGTGGGAGGAAAACGGGAGTACTCCGAGAAAAACCCACTTTCACTACCCGGACGCCGAATATTCTATCTGGATAGTGCCCGAGCTAAGAAACAAATATATATATGGGTTAATACACTAAATCATTGTCAACGTCGGCGTGTTGCAAGGTTTTTTTATTAAATTCATAGGAGATATATTGGTGCACCAAGTTTCTGGGGTAACTGATAATTTTGGGATGGAGATATATTGGTGCACCAAGTTTCTGGAGTAACTGATAGTTTTAGGATGGAGATATATTGGTGCACCAAGTTTCTGGGGTAACTGATAGTTGTGAGATGGAGATATATTGGTGCACCAAGTTTCTGGGGTAACTGATAGTTTTAGGATGGAGATATATTGGTGCACCAAGTTTCTGGAGTAACTGATAGTTTTAGGATGGAGATATATTAG
>NW_013670718.1:54244-55530 GCF_000517525.1 Limulus polyphemus | reverse complement strand
AGTAACTGATAGTTTTAGGATGGAGATATATTGGTGCACCAAGTTTCTGGAGTAACTGATAGTTTTAGGATGGAGATATATTAGTGCACCATGTTTCTGGGGTAACTGATAGTTTTGAAAATTTCTCAGTTAATGTGTTGTGATTAACAGATTTCTTGTAAAAATTAGATGTTAGTTTTAATATTCTTTCTTTGATTTGTGGAATAGGGTTAACTGTGTTTAGGTATACTAGAGGTGTGTATCTGGGTAATCTGTAAGCTGTTCTTAATGCCTGATTTTGTAATGATTAAAATTTATGATAAAGAAGGTTAGATGTATTGCAAAGGATCATACAGCCATACTCAATGAGGGGTCTTATATAAGCTTTATAAAAGTATACTAATGTTTCTGGGTTACATCCTTTTTGGTAGCCTCCAATCTTTCTTAGTAAACACAATATTTGGTTCATATTTTTGTGAATATTGTTGATATGGTTGGCCCATAATAATTTGGAGTTAAGTGTTACACCTAGGAATTTAACAGTTTTAATAAATGTAATATTGGTATCATAGAGTTTTAATTTAACCCAGGCTATTTTTTTCTTTTTCCGTTTAAAGCATCTATAAAAGATAATGACCTGCGTTTTTTGGGGGTTTAAGACAATTCTCCACTTGTTGCACCATGCTGTTATAGACAATTTGAACTTTTCAAGCGGCTGTTAGCGGGTTACACGACGTGGTCCATACAGCTACGTCGTCGGCATACTGTGACGCGTGTGTAGAGGGTAACTTGGAGAACGGTATGTCATTTACAAACATAATATATAAAAGTGGACTAATAACCGAACCTTGGGGTACTCCTTCTTCTAAATTGAAGGGATTAGATAATTCATTGTTTATGTTAACTTTTGCTACCCTGTCTGATAAGAAGCTGGTCCAACGGATTATTTTTGACGGTAGGTTTAGTTTAGCTAGCTTATAGAGTAGTGCATTATGCCAGACCGAATCAAAGGCCCGCTTGACATCTAAAAATGCTCCTACTGCTACATGATTCCTGTTAACTGCTTGAAAAACTGATTTGTCAACCTAACTAGGTGGTCAGCTGTTTGTCTATTTCTTCTAGAAGCATTTTGAATGTTTGACAGGATGATTTCAGATTCTAGATAGAAGACGTTTTGAATGTTTGACAGGATGTTTTCAGATTCTAGATAAAGGACGTTTTGAATGTTTTACAGGATGTTTTCTGATTCTAGATAGAAGACATTTTGAATGTTTGACAGGATGTTTTCTGATTCTAGATAGAAGACA
>NW_013670718.1:40105-53367 GCF_000517525.1 Limulus polyphemus | reverse complement strand
CTAGATAGAAGACGTTTTGAATGTTTGACAGGATGTTTTCAGATTCTAGATAGAAGACGTTTTGAATGTTTGACAGGATGTTTTCGCGATGATTTTTTCCAGTGTTATTTAACAGACTAATGGGTCTATAGCTAGATGAGTCATGGAGGAATTTTGTTGATTTGGGTATGACTGGGATTATTGCAGATTTCCAACAAGGCGGGTAATATCCTGAATTAAGCGATAAGTTAAACAGAGTTGTGATGTAGTTAAGGTAATTGTCAGGAAGGTTTTTAATTATTAGATTATTTATACCATCTTCACCAGGGGCACTTCTATTTTTCAACTGTTTAATATTTATTTTTAGTTCAGCTAAGGTTATCGGGCGAGAAGGAAAAACGTGTTGATCTGTTGGAGGAATCGAGGATTATGTAAATTTTGGTTGAAACGTATCTTTATTTCTAGAGATGAAAGAAGATTTTAAGAATTTCGCGAATAGATTACTTTTGTCTCTGTCAGAGATGGCATAGTTGATGTTGTGGGGGTTGTTAGTTTTAGTAGTCTGGCATATTAATTTAAATTTCTTCCAGAAGGTATTGGATGAATGTTTTGGATTGGTCTATTGAAATGCAGAAATCTACCTTGGTAAACGTGGTGTGACAAGATCTTATAAAGTTCTCGGATTTGTATTCTAATTACTTCCAGCGTTTCACCATAATCAATGCTCGTTTCCTTATTTTTCTTTAGGTTGATCTATTTCTTAACTACAACAAAATAACAACAACATTTAACCAGTTTCACACCCGAACAACGTGGTCTATGAAACTTAGTGTAATATTCAGAGTTTATATTGTTTCAGTGTTCTGTAGTTTTGGCACAAAAGAATCTGCACATATTGGGTAAATGTCAACTGCGGACTTGTTGGTTAGTATTTATTATTTTTAACTTTAACAGATTGTGGATGTGAACGCTATTTACTATCACACACACACAAAAACTTTTTATTCCTAGGCTAACAGGTATTTTGAAAGAACACGGGAAAATGTAAAAAATAGCAGGATTCATTTATTAGATGTATAGATTTTATCTTGTGAGAACATTTCCCTGCTATTCTCATCAAATCGTATAGATCGTAACACGTTTTATGAATATTTTGAATAGAAACTAAACAAAAACAACCCCCTTGAAACTAATAAAACACAAAATCACGGAAAAGGAAGCAATTATAAATTTTAAGTAGTTGTAGGATTAATGGATTAGTAGAATTGGTTGTAGTCAGAGTGAGAAAGGGTAGGATTGGTGGTAGTCAGAGTGAGAAAGGGTAGAATTGGTTGTAGTCAGAGTGAGAAAGGGTAGAATTGGTTGTAGTCAGAGTGAGAAAGGGTAGAATTGGTTGTAGTCAGAGTGAGAAAGGGAACATTATATTAAGATTTACCTCATAAAATAAATTTGTTTGAATATGTTTTTATGTGAGTCTTTACAAGACCTTTCAGTTAACGTAATGACATCTTTCAGTACCTGTTCAAGGTTAATTAACAAACTAGTATTTACATTTTGATGTTCATGTTTAACTGCAACAAATTGTATGAAATTAACGAATGGATTACATTCTTAAATATCAACGCGTATCTAGCCATAAAATCAAATCAGATGCTATCATCTTAAAGTTTACAACAACAACAACAAAAAAAATTGATTCATCTATTTATTTTTCCCTCCTGTATGCCTGAGTTATAGAGATGATATTGCGTTTATAAATGGGATAAGCCACGGAGCGAGCTATAAACGATCTATTAAATAATAATATTTTCAAGATGACACTTGTTGAACCGAACTGCGTCAACTAGACCTAAAGTGTTTCAAGATGACACTTGTTGAACCGGAACTGCGTCAACTAGACCTAAAGTGTTTCAAGATGACAGTTGTTGAACCGCAACTAGATCTAAAGTGTTTCAAGATGACACTTGTTGAACCGGAACTGCATCAATTAGATCTAAAGTGTTTCAAGATGACACTTGTTGAACCGGAACTGCATCAATTAGATCGCAGTTCCGGTTCAACAAGTGTCATCTTGAAACACTTTAATCAACTAGACCTAAAGTGACGGAGAAGTGTAATAACCTAATGAGGAGAAAAAAAAGGGACTGTACTTAGTCTTATAATTACGCAGACTTTTACATATAGTTTCTCAAAAAATATTACACATGTATTTTATTTACAGTTTCATAAATACAATTTTTTTAACCCTCACATTTATTAGAAAATTTAGGAAAAAAGATTGTGAATGAGGTAGATATATAACAAATAAAATGTATAAATATATATGTTTGCTGTGTGTGAGGGAATTGTAGCATAGGTGTACAAGCATCAAAATTTATTTCAAAGTATTTTCTCTTTCAAGTGGTGATTTTATCCAACAAGACCCAATATAAACGTATATCGAATCTTTATTTTTCTACCTTAGCTGGGTTCTAAAAGTAAGAGACAAGAATATAAGTGTTAAATAGCTACAAAGACCGAGGTTCTTGATTATTCAACTTACGTAAAAACCATAATTTCTGTATGGTTAATAACTATGATACCAGATGTCAATTATTATTACGATTGCTGCCTATACACCTGTTTTAAACCAGTGTTCCAGAGGTAAAAGGATTTGTATTGTTCATTGCTCAGTACGTTGTTGCCTGATGAAAGCAGCGGTAAGAGGGTCAAAAATCACAAAGAAAAGTATTTTAACGTAGAGAAAAGTCCGTGTATAATTTTACACGTGTATCACAGCTTAGAAACCGTTATTTGTGAAGATACGTCCGTGTATAATTTTACACGTGTATCACAGCTTAGAAACCGTTATTTGTGAAGATACGTCCGTGTATAATTTTACACGTGTATCACACCTTAGAAACCGTTATTTGTGAAGATACGTCCGTGTATAATTGTACACGTGTATCACAGCTTAGAAACCGTTATTTGTGAAGATACGCGTGTCTCGTATGCCAACATACAAATGCCTAAAATAAAAGGATTATGTCCGAATACAAATCTAATATTATTCTTCCTGGGTTATAAGCTGTTGCAGTAATATATCCCGTTTAAGGTATTGCGTCGTTGTTGTTGTAAAAGCCAAAGATACAAGAAGAATGTTACCTTTAGCAGCTAATAGAGACAAGTTCCTTACAAACATACAACGTGTTGTTGGCACTTGAATTATATGGCGAAGTAAAAGTGGGTGAATGATTTGTCGTAACTTACACTTGTCGGCAGAAAATATTAGATTAGACTGTTTCTTCTTGTTGAGTTGAAAAAAGGGATTGTTTGAATCGATTAGAAACAGGTTAAATAAAATATATCAGATAAATATTTGACTTAATCACATGGTCTCAGTTGATAACATTCTAGTGTATATATATATGGTCTCAGTTGTTAACATTCTAGTATATATATATATATACGTACATATATTATTCGTTATCAGTTCACATGGTCTCAGTTGTTAACATTCTAGTATATATATATATATATATACGTACATATATTATTCGTTATCAGTTCACATGGTCTCAGTTGTTAAAATTAGTGATGATTGAATTAAGTTCAGTGATAATGTTCGAGTGTAAAATAAAGAAAATATTTATTTCTCATTATCTGATGGCAATAATTAAGTCGATTTAGTTGTGTTATTTTAATAATCTCATATAATTAACTTTTGTAAAACGTCCATATAATTAACTTTTGTAAAACGTCCATATAATTAACTTTTCTAAAACATTCATATTATTACGCATTCGAAAGTTCCATATACTTAATTTTTCTGAAACGTCAGTGTCAGGGTTATATATATGTATATGAGCTTGGATTATTTTACATTAGGTGTCTGTGATTTGATAGCGATAAATTCGAACAAAGAACGGTCAGCACACAATCCACTTGTTTTAAAATAATATATTCAAAACAAGTCAAACGAATGTACAAAAATTCTTTACACTATAGGAGATCACAGTTTTATGTAAAAACTTTAAATAATTCTCTTTTCTTGTCAAAAGTCCACTCAGACTGATTCAGTTATTTTAGAATTCAATGGACAAGACGAATTATTTTTCTATACTCTGTTTCTTACTGTACAATCTGAGATAGATTCACTTACGTTACCCCGTATTATTAAATAATTATCTGCTTTTCGTCAAAGTCCACACTGACGGGTTCAAATACTATAGAACACCCTTTGAAAAGACAAATTATTCTATTTATCTCTATTAAACTGTGAAACTCACTTTAAAATATCGCCCGTTACGGCTAATCACTCACACGCCCGTTGACTTCACGTTTTCTAACTTTTTTCTCACTAAACTTTACCTGACTTGCGCTCGTTTGGTCACCTATATTTATACGTTGTTCACTGAGGCCTCGAAATTTCTATAAACTACGCGACTCTATAATGGAACAATACTCACTTAAGGTAACGAGAAAAATACCGAAGATTCGAGTAACTTGGCGGCAACAATACTACAACAACTGAACCACACATACAAAGTACTTACTGAGCTACACAACCAAATATGTCATAACTAACGCCTTTAAAATAATTATATATAACTCTCTTGTTATGAAAAGTGAATAATAATTAAATATCAAATCACCTAATAAATTCAATAATAAAGCTTTCACTAAACAGTCTTATATACACAACAGTAAATATAATTAAATTTTCGAAATGTCCGTATAATTACGTTTTCTGAATCGTCCGTATAACTAACATTCGAAACGTTAATAAAATTAACTTTTCTGAAACGTCGATTTAATTAAATTTTCGAAATATTCATAAAATTAACTTTTATGAAACGTCTATATAATTAAATTTTCGAAATGTCCATATAATGAACTTTTCTGAAACGTCCATATAATTAAAATTTTCTATTATGATTATTATATTTTCCTGAAATTTAGAGCATTACCCCAGAGTATTTAATCATGTGTATTACAATAACTAAACATTTCATTATCTTTTTGATAAGAGTAAATTGTGGTTATAAACAGTCATTGTTGGCAGTTGAACTTCATGCACAACATAAAAATCCATGGAATGCATAGAGAGAGAGCGTTATATTTAATTGAAATTTCGCTTAAAAATATTGAAGCTTAACTTTAATCATCGAACATATACCTTGATAATCTTTTTTTATTCTGACAGAGCTAATGGATAACTGTAGTTTTTGGTATATGCCTTAATTTCAGGATCTAACACTGAAGATACTTTCTACCAAAGTTAATGGAATAAAAAGAAGCAGAAACGTACAATAAATAATGTACTAATATGAAAGTTCCGTTTTCGGAAATCTGCGCTAACAAAGTCTTAATCCCAACACTGCTGTCGTGAAATTGCCGTCGGCAACAGTCAATAGCGATAAGAAAAATAATCGAAATTTCAGTTTATCTAAGAAAAACTTAATTAATTCTAAATATTTATTACTTTGAAATTCGCGAAGCATTTCACTGCGACTTGAAATAGCTTCTTGGTCTTCAAATAATGTATATGATACGAAATAATATGTCCTACAGTTGCTCAACGGTAAGTCTGAAGGTTTATATCACCAAAAAACTAGATTTCGATATCTTTGGTGAGCATAGCACAGATAACCCATTATGTACCTTGTACTTAACAATAATGAAATAAATGAAAATAATATCAAATATCAATTCTGAATCACTAAAATTACCACAACCGCATTTTTTAATTATATCAAGGTATAAAGAAGAAGTTATTCTTGTTACACCCAAAAAAAAGTTTGCTTTGTAACTCCCAAAAAGAAGTTTGCTTTGTAACTTCCATAAGAAGCTTGCATTGTAACTCCCAAAAATAAGTTTGCTTTGTAACGTCCAAGAAAAAGTTTACTTTGTAACTCTCAAGAAGTTTACTTTGTAACTCCCAAGAGAATGATAACTTTGTAACTCTCAAGAAGTTTACTTTGTAACTCCCACTAGAAAATTTACTTTGTAACTCTCAAGAAAAATTTTACTTTGTAACTCCCGAAAGAAAGTTTACTTTGTAACTCTCAAGAAGAAGTTTACTTTGTAACTCCCAAGAAGAAGTTTACTTTGTAACTCTAAAGAAGAAGTTTACTTTATGAATCCGTAATTCGTGTAAGAATTAACACTTATATAATAGGAAGCAATAGAGAATCCTCAATAGCTGCGGAACTTGAAATTCTTTTAGGCAGGATTAGAGTGAATTTTTTATGTGACATTTTTTTTTCTTTTTATTTGCTATATTTTTGTGCGCCAGCAATGCCAAGCGTTGGGCGCTGGTATACCCAATTCGAGTTTATTACTCATCAAATTGAAATTCTTTTAGGCAGGATAAGAGGAAATTAATCTATGAGACATTGGGCGTGGTCAAATACATCAATCGTAAGGGTTTGGCCTCCTCTGAGTCCAAAACTGTAATTAAATCTCAAATCGGTCAAGAGATGATGGAGCTATGAGCTAAAAGTTTGTACTTGAAAAAAGCAAACTCGGAGCCATTCTATAAGCTGCCATGCCGCGGCTAAGAACGTAAAATACACAAGACACGAAGAAAATCGTTAACCTATGATTATAAGTTATTCTCTCTGTTTAAGCTTTTGAGGGGAGTATAACGTAAAATCTATGTCAATAAGCACAGTATGTAGAAATGATAAAATACACTGTATTTATTTGTACAGGACTACTTTAAAGTGTTCTGTTTCAAGAGTAAATAAAACCAAAATTAAGAGCAACAAATATTTTAACTTCTTGATTTTGAAGTTCATATGTTATGCTGTCTTGCAACCTATAGAGTGTATAATTATTCTTGTGATTCCTTTGTGTCTAAAGTTTACCTTACATATATAAGTTTATACCGGAAGCTTTAATATAAATACAATGTACAGATTATTACCAGCCTTAAATTAAGAAACATTTTATTTGTATAGTTTGCGAACTAACAAGCTTCAAGCTATATAAGAGCATATACATTTTAGATTAAGTAAAATACCCTGTTTGGACAGTTTGGGTACTTATAAGCTTTTATTTGTATAGTTTGTGAACTAACAAGCTTCAAGTTATATAAGAGCATATACATTTTAAATTAAGTAAAATACTCTGTTTGGACAGTTTGGCTACTTATAAGCTTTTATTTGTATAGTTTGCGAACTAACAAGCTTCAAGTTATATAAGAGCATATACATTTTAAATTAAGTAAAATACTCTGTGTGGACAGTTTGAGTACTTATAAGCTTTAAGTTCTATGTATTGCAGATAACTGGCTCTTGATTTAAAACATTGTGAATATACAATATGGGATCAGTTTCTTTTTTCAAAACATTCAAACCCAATTGATGGTTCTTTTCTTATATCTAAATAGTTTACATTTATGTAATTTTAGAATATTCTAAGTCTGTTGTTAGCATTATAAGCTATTTTTTCAGCTTTAGGCTCTTTACCTTAGCTCGAGAGGCAGGTCAACTTCAATTCTAATAAACCTAATGAAGTGAAAGCTGACACTTATCTTGTTTTAGATTCAAAAACTTCCATAATCCTGAGAAGAAAAGCTTTGAGTCTAACTCTCACATTTCACAAGGCCTAGTGGTAAGGGCACTCGGCTCGCAATCTTCGGGTCACATGTTCGAATCTCTTTATCGAACATGCTCGCCTTTTCAGCCGTAGGAGCGTTATAATGTGACGCTCAATCCCATCTTTCGTTGGTACAGACCAGCCCAAGAGATGGCGATGGGTAGTGTTAACTAGCTGCCTTCCTTCTAGTCTATAACTTCTAAATTATGGCTAGCTAACGCAGATAGCCCTCGAATAGCTTTTCGAGAAATTCAACATTTGATTCGGTGTTAAGTGTAAAAACAATAGTAAAAATAGTATAGTTAGATAAAACTTAAGAGCTCTTAACTTACTCAGGTGGTTAGGGAACTCGACTCGCAATCTGCGTCTCACCAAACAAGCTCGCCCTTTCAGCCGTAAGGGCGTTATAATGTGACGATAAAAGTGTAGCCTAGGAATTGGCGGTGGGTGGTGATGACTAGCTGCCTTCCTCCAGTCTTACACTTTTAAATTAGGAACGGCTACTTAGCTCTCGCATAGCTTAGCGCAAAATTCAAAAACAAACAAGCACATCACGACAGAGCCATTTTCAGCAACATGTGGTTAGGGGTTATCGTTGGGCGTTTTTATTCGCCTATTGTGAGGTTCGGCAGGAAAGAGATTTTTTGTAGGAGCTTATGATTTATTATAAACCTTTCTATAAACAGATACAATATTTCTGTAATATAAAATGATTTTTGTAGGAGCTTATGATTTATTATAAACCTTTCTATAAACAGATACAAGATTTCTGTAATATAAAATGATTTTTGTAGGAGCTTATGATTTATTATAAATCTTTCTATAAACAGATACAAGATTTCTGTAATATAAAATGATTTTTGTAGGAGCTTATGATTTATTATAGACCTTTCTATAAACAAATACAAGATTTCTGTAATATAAAGTGCAAATAATGTCAGTGAATAACTGGTTCGTAACAATGTTTGTAATAACCTCTTTAAATATTTCACTTATGTATTCTCTATATACACTCCTGCTTCAGTTGAACTGCTCATTAGTTCTGTCATACATTTTTTTTCAGAGAGTATACTTGTAACAATACTTGTTTATTACAAACTATTTACGTTTCATTACTATCAATAAAAACTGTGATGTACTTTAGTTAAACTCTTCGTTATTTATCACACACACAGATAATAAAAAACAACATTTATATCTTCTTTTTATCCTTTCTTTGAATGTGAATTAAAATGCTGTGTAGTTCTTGACAGTAACTCTTTTTATTCACAAAGAAATGTAGCTTACGTTTACATTACAAGAACACACACGTTAGTGGCAAGCTTTAGTTCAAGACAATGGTAAATCATCCTAGACATACACACGCTTGCAACAAATATAAGTATCATATGACATGTCTTTATCAAAAAACACACCAAAGATGTAGTGAATATTTTTCTAAACAGGTTTATTTATTAATCAAGTTAATATTTCCGCCCACTGAATACACCGTATGAAAGCTCACTAAAAAAAAACAATAGTTTGATCTTTGCGTATTCTGCACGATGTTGTATTAATTATTCATGTTTTGAGGATAAATTACGCTGTACACTTGTCGTGAAAAAATTGTATGTCATTAATGCTAATGTTAAATATAGACGCCTTGTAACCAGCATTATGCTATCTAAATGTGGTTGCCCGAATGATTACGTATACGTAAATAACATACATTTAATAGCATAGCATACACACACATACTTATATATATGTATATATTAAGAGATATATTTCCATACTGACGTATATAAGCGTAATAATAGCTTTTATTGACTAGTCAACAAATATAGTTTCTTACAATAGGAATGAATTATACACTTTAATTCAGAGTAATTATTAATAATAATGTATTTTCTTGGAAAGTTTAGTGATTATTAATAATGTATTATCTTGGAAAGTTTAGTGATCATTAATAATGTATTCTCTTGGAAAGTTTAGTGATTATTGATAATGTATTCTTTTGGAAAGTTTAGTGATTATTAATAATGTATTCTCTTGGAAAGTTTAGTGATCATTAATAATGTATTCTCTTGGAAAGTTTAGAGATTATTAATAATGTATTCTTTGGAAAGTTTAGTCTTAGCAAATGTTCAAAAAACTCGATAAAAATCAGATGTTATGAGTAAATATAATAATGTCACATTAGTCTTTGAAAATAACTTAATAATTCCCATATATAATCTAATGTATTGTCATTCTGCAAATAATTGTCTTATGTGATTAGTTAATGGGAAATCCTTTTAAAATATGGTTGTTCCGCTTATATTTCCGCATTTAAACAGCCGAACTTTTCGCTAAATGTCTTCCCACTTCAGGTTTTTATAGTATACATGTCTCTATACTGTGCTGCACAACCTTTGAATAAATTATAAAACAAAATCATAGAGAAGATGTTTTCTAGAGCTTTAAGCTTTTTTAAAATTAATATTTTGTATTACACCCGCTGCACTTCAGTTAAGCACTACATCAAATATGGTCTAAATGAATTATTAAACAGTTAGTATAATACAAGCAATGTAGATTTTAAAGCTTCAGTGGAGTAATTAGAAAGTTTTTCATAAGCCTTACAATGCGATTATAACATTCACTCTGTTAAGTACAAAACTGAAATTGGAATTATTGAGATGTGTTTCTTTTAGGGAATAATACAAAGCCCCAAGAGACATCTAGTGTGAAACTTTTAAATAATGATTCGCTTTTCATTAGGAGACTAAAACTATATATATATATAACAAAATACCTTAACTTCCTTTTAGCCTTAGGTCTGGGTATTTCCTAATCTGTTTATAGAACAATCGAGTCCAACTATTATCTGCAAATGAAGTTTCACACTGAGAACGTTTACCCGAGAGACCAGCTTTATCAAGAAAAATAATAATATTAATTTAATTTTTTCTAACGTGGACAGAGCTTATAGTGTTGTACAAAAAGTTCACAAATTGAAACTGGTAAGGCCTTGGATTAAGAATACTGGATATTTTCCTGTTCCTAGCGGATGACAGATGATGCATGATAAAATGTGATAATTCCCGCTATTAAGAGAACGCAAACTTTGAAATAGAGAAATATTTTATCAGCATATAATACAAAACGCTGTTGTGGAATTAATATGTGAAGAAAAAGGTGCTTTGAAACTTGTTGACCTTATTCTCTGCCAATTTCCAAATAATATAAACATGGAGTTCGTGAGCAGTACAAAATACTTTAGGTTCTTATGCATTGTTATTTACAGTTTTAACTATACCATTGTTATTTACAGTTTTAACTATACCATTGTTATTTACAGTTTTAACTATACCATTGTTATTTACAGTTTTAACTATATCATTGTTATTTACAGTTTTAACTATACAATTGTTATTTACAGTTTTAACTATACCATTGTTATTTACAGTTTTAACTATATCATTGTTATTTAGAGTTTTAACTATACCACTATTATTTACAGTTTTAACTATACCACTATTATTTACAGTTTTAACTATACTATTGTTATTTACAGTTTTAACTATAACATTGTTATTTACAGTTTTAACTATACCACTATTATTACAGTTTTAACTATACTATTGTTATTTACAGTTTTAACTATACCACTATTATTTACAGTTTTAACTATACTATTGTTATTTACAGTTTTAACTATACCACTATTATTTACAGTTTTAACTATACTATTGTTATTTACAGTTTTAATTATAACATTGTTACTTAGAGTTTTAACTATACTATTATTATTTACAGTTTTAACTATACTATTGATTTTTATGTTTTATACTTTTAAGTTTAATTTCATTACTATTATGATCAATGAAATATTTAGAGAAAGAAAGAAGCAAGATGACAAAAATATTTCTATTTCTGCGCTTGTTTCATAACGATATTTCATGGCAATGCTAAAAATATATTAAACTAGTTTGTTTGTCACAATGGGCTATCTTCGCTACGCCCATTGGAGTGATGGCACCTCAGACTTAATGTTTTAAGCTCCCAGGTTTACCGCTGAGATTTTAGGGGCATGTAAGTTGGATTAACTGAACACAAAATAATTTTTAACATTCAACCAGTTTTTGAAAGCGTTAAATAAGGAACCCTAATGTTGAACATTCAACCAGCTTTTGAAAGCGTTAAATAAGGAACCCTAATGTTGAACATTCAACCAGTTTTTGAAAGCGTTAAATAAGGAACCCTAATGTTGAACATTCAACCAGCTTTTGAAAGCGTTGAGTAAGAAAGTCATTTTTAACATTCAACCAGCTTTTCAAAGCGTTACGTAATGAAGACCTTACACCACGAACCTGAATTGGTCTAGTAGACCTGTCCATGTAAAGAATTACCAAGTGAACATAGCAAAGTTAACAGCATTTTTAGAATATACCCGAATTACAGCGAATTTTTCTTATTTCTCATGTTCTATAGTGTCGTTAACATTTTAGTTCAATTCCTAATCACGCCCGAGAGGAATTGTTTTCCACGCCAACGCAGGCCGTGCTTACAAACTTGTTTATGTATGCATCTTATCCTGCATACTTAATAAAAACATTAGGCCAGAAGTTCCGGCTTTTTTTGGTGGCTTATTTGTTGGTTATCCAGTGAAATGGAAACCTGTGAGTAATGAAACAAGTTTCTCAATATTCGATGACCAACATGAACTTATATTCTCGTCCTCTCGAACAACATATTAACAGGACTAGCGCAAGGAACGTGCGTAGCATCTGTTCGGCGTAGCCCTGTTGATAAAACGTGGAAGTGAATACTAATTACTTATAATTATACAGTCAGTTGATAAAATGTGGAAGTGAATACTAATTACTTATAATTATACAGTCAGTTGATAAAACGTAGAAGTGAATACTAATTAGTTATAATTATACAGTCAGTTATAGTAATACAACATAGGTGTACGAATTTTAGTCTAACACAAAATTAGGCAATATTTTCAGTTTACAATGTAATTATTAGCAGAATTACCGAATCGCTCCATTCTCATCCCTCCCGTCCCATTCATCCCATATAGTAGTACCCTCGTTTAAATTGTTATATTTCAAAATACACCCCTCTATTTGTCAACAGGAATCCGTTTTTTTTTACTCTATAAACTAAACATTGTGGTTTTGTACAAGAACACTGTTGATATTTTTATTGTATTATATTTTTTACTTACAAGACCAAAACTAAATTATTATTGAGTAATAACTCACTTCATAGATCTATAGTTGAAAAGCAGGTTGAGAACGCAAACCCCCCTATATCAAATAATTGCTGGTTTGAGCTGAATATGAGCTACAATTATTTCTGTAATTAAAGTTATTCAGCAACAGGTCCTACATTTAGAAGCGTATCAGGTCAAAATATATCCTAACAAAACAGTATCAATAATTAGAATCTTATGTTGAAGATAAGCTCAAGATTAGTTGTCTGTTTCTTGCTTCCCAAGAAATAATGATTAAAATATTAAAATTTTGAGAAGTTGACTATACGACCTCTCAGCTTTATATTTAGATAAATGTTAGTAGCCTTTTTTATTGGTTAATTTCAAGATATGTAACTCAGGATACTCCAAATATACATACAGAGCGTACATTTCACCTGTTACTCTACACATACATACAGAGCGTCCTTTTCACCTGTTACTCTACATATACATACAGAACGTCCTTTTC
>NW_013670718.1:34609-39127 GCF_000517525.1 Limulus polyphemus | reverse complement strand
ATACAGAACGTCCTTTTCACCTGTTACTCTACATATACATACAGAACGTCCTTTTCACCTGTTACTCTACATATACATACAGAACGTCCTTTTCACCTGTTACTCTACATATACATACAGAACGTCCTTTTCAACTGTTACTCTACACATACATACAAAACAACATTTCACATGCTGCTTTACACATATTACAAAACATCATTTAACATGTTGCTTCATACTTATACACAAAATATTATTTCACATGTTGCTCCACAAATAACATAAAACATCATTTCACATGTTGCTCCACATATACAAACAAAACATCATTTCACTAGTTGCTCCACACATTCAAACAAAACATCATTTCACATGTTGCTCCACACATACATACAAAACATCATTTCACATGTTGCTTCACACATACATACAAAAGATCATTTCACATGTTGCTTCACACATACATACAAAACATCATTTCACATGTTGCTCCACACATACATACAAAACAACATTTCACATGTTGCTTCACATATGCATACAAACATCATTTCACATGTTGCTCCAAATATACATACAAATCAACATTTCACATGTTGCTTCACACATACATACAAACATCATTTCACATGCTGCTCCACACATACATACAAAACATCATTTCACATGTTGTTTCACACATACATACAAAACATCATTTCACATGTTGCTTCACACATACAAACAAAACATCATTTCACATGTTACTTCACACATACATACAAAACATTTCACATGTTGCTTCACACATACATACAAGCAACATTTCACATGTTGATTCACACATACATACAAACATCATTTCACATGTTGCTTCACACATAAAACAAAACAACATTTCACATGTTGCTTCACACATAATACAAAACACCATTTCACATGTTGCTTCACACATAAAACAAAACAACATTTCACATGTTGCTTCACACATACATACAAAACATCATTTCACATGTTGCTTCACACATAATACAAAACATCATTTCAAATGCTGCTTCGCACATAATAGAAACATCATTTCACATGTTGCTTCACACATAATACAAGACTTTGAATATTTTTAACAGCGTATTTGTTTCCACACGTACAGGCAAGTGAAAGACGTTAGCTGAAACGAACATGGAGACATAAATAATATAATACACTAATCTTCATAAAGAACCACAGAACAAGAGCTGTCTGTAATGGTATAATGTACGACACAGAACAAAACAAAATGATGCAAATATATAAATATATAATGAAAATGAAACACGGGCTGTTATGCGCCGGAGCCTAGAGTTAAAACCTGATTAAACTACGTGCGTGATAGTAGTAACGAAAATATGCATTGGTCTGGCCTGCAGTTGTATAAATGTATGTAATAATGACGTTGAGTAAAGACTATACACAGAAAACAATGTCATTACAGCCCTGGTGACTCTAAAATTAAACCCGCTCTTAGAAAGAAAACAAAAAACAACAACAAAAATACACAACCATAATACAGATAACAACACGTAATTCTTCAATTAATAGTGTGTAAATTTTACTTTTTACTGTGTAATTCACTATTTGAATCGCTGTGTAAATCCCTATTATTTGATACACTGTGTAATTCACTATTTGAATCGCTATGTAAATCCCTATTATTTGATACACTGTGTAATTCACTATTTGAATCGCTGTGTACTTCGCTATTTGAATCGCTATATAAATCCCTATTATTTGATACGCTGTGTATCTTACTATTTAATTGCTGTGTAACAAACTATTTAAGTCTATGTGTAACTCACTATTTAACTCGCTGTGTAACAAACTATTTAAGTCTCTGTGTAACTCACTATTTAAGTCGTTGTGTAACTCACTATTTAAATCGCTCTGTAACAAACTATTTAAGTCTCTGTGTAACTCACTATTTAACTCGCTGTGTAACAAACTATTTAAGTCTCTGTGTAACAAACTATTTAAGTCTCTGTGTAACTCACTATTTAAGTCGCTGTATAACAAACTATTTAAGTCTCTGTGTAACAAACTATTTAAATCTCTGTGTAACAAACTATTTAAGTCTCTGTGTAACTCACTATTTAAGTCGCTGTGTAACTCACTATTTAAGTCGTTGTGTAACAAACTATTTAAGTCTATGTGTAACTCACTATTTAACTCGCTGTGTAACAAACTATTTAAGTCTCTGTGTAACAAACTATTTAAGTCTCTGTGTAACTCACTATTTAATTCGCTGTGTAACTCACTATTTAAATCGCTCTGTAACAAACTATTTAAGTCTCTGTGTAACAAACTATTTAAGTCTCTGTGTAACAAACTATTTAAGTCTCTGTGTAACTCACTATTTAAGTCGCTGTGTAACTCACTATTTAAATCGCTCTGTAACAAACTATTTAAGTCTATGTGTAACTCACTATTTAACTCGCTGTGTAACAAACTATTTAAGTCTCTGTGTAAGTGACTATTTAAGTCGTTGTGTAACTCACTGTTTAAATCAAACGTCACTACACTGTACTGGTTACCGACTCTGAAATTTAATACTACTGGTGATCTCGGTCAAATCCTATTTTCAGCTGAGTAGCTCGAATTATAGAATACAATAGAAAAATTGCAAACCCTCGTGACTACCATACGGCTATTGATTATATTTCTTTGTTCGTGTATTGAAATTCACACAAAGCTATACGAGTCGTCTGCGCTGGTCATCTGCGTATAGCCGTCCCTAATTTTGGAGTGATGGACCAGAGAGAAGGCAGATAGTCAACATCACCCATCGCCAACTCATGGGCTACTCTCGTCGGATAGAATAGTGTGGTTTGACCGTCACTTGGATAACACGCCCACGGTTTCTAATCGAACGTGAAACAATAATCCACGCTTGCCACTCGACCATAACTGGTTAAATACTTTTATCAAGTTACGTATAGCTGAAGATGAGATTTTAACCAGATGTGTACTAATAGTAAATTACAATGTCGATAATGTGGAATGTACTAACAAATTTTACCAAGACCGGCGGTGTCAGTAAATTAGGGTGTAATAACACTAAACTATAAATACAGGTTAAGTGTCATAGTTAGCACACAGGATCACCTACAAAAGTTGTAATATTTTCAAAACGAGACCCAAAATTCGAGCGCTTTGGAATAATCACTATTCTACTTCTTCAGAAGAAAAGCTATTTGAAAGCGCTCGAATTTTATTTTCATTTGTTGGTACATTCCACATGATCGACATTGTAATTTACTATTAGTACAAACCTTGTTAAAATCTCATCTTCAGCTATACGTAACTTGATAAAAGTATTTAACCAGTTATGGTCGAGTGGCAAGCGTGGATTCTTCTTTCGCGTTCGGTCAATATGAGTTCCGCACTTTGAAACCGTGGGCGTGTTATCCAAGCGACGGTCAAACCACACTATTCTCAAGAGGTGCTGGTGGGTGAAGGATTCTTCCAAATAGTCTATCAGTTCAAATTTATGGATGCGTAGGAATTCTAAAACCAACGAAAAAAGTCACCGAATTTATAATTATTCATATTACAGATCAAGATAGTACGTTATAGTTATCTACATTTGTAACTTGCCGTTTAAATGAAATGTCACTAAGCTATAAGTAACCAATAACTCTGTACAATAACAGTAATAAGCTTTGATATTTAGAGTTAATGGAAACCTGGGATAATTTTATTTCCTTTTAAGGTGAATAATAAGCTGTTTAAATCACACGTCAGACCTCGGATAGGCCTTATATTAGAGCTCAGGATTTCGGAGCTGGTGTGAGTAAATCACACGTCAGACCTCGGGTTGGCCTTATATTAGAGTTCTGGATTTCGGAGCTGGTGTGAGTAAATCACACGTCAGACCTCGGGTAGGCCTTATATTAGAGCTCTGGATTTCGGAGTTGATGTGAGTAAATCACACGTCAGATCTTGGGTAGGCCTTATATTAGAGCTCTGGATTTCGGAGCTGGTGTGAGTCCGTGAGATACCACAAAATATTCCCCCACTTTATATTTTAATATCCCCATTTGAAGTTGTTAGTACAACGTAAGAGTGACAGTCAATCTCTTAAAATGGGTGGTAACGGGCTGCTGACTGGCGATCTTCTCCCTGGTCATTAGTTCAGAATTAGAGACGGCGGAAGATAGTCTTAGTGGCTTTGTCATAAAATACTTAATCGTACGTTATTACAAGATACATTTGTGACATTATAATTCATTGTTGTTAAAGTTCCTGATAGAATCTTAATTTCAAAATGACAACTCTGTTAAAACCGAGTGTCAGTTAAATCCTGCTTTCTTTACCTTGGCAAGAATTTCGGTTTTACGCCGTCAAATGTAATCGGAGGTGTTCAGAAAAATGAATTCAGTTGGTTGTAATTTTTATTACTACATCTGCATCTTTCTATTGACGTCAACGTCATAACAATATAAGCTACCAGCATTTTGATATATTGTCGATTTAGATGTGTGTATGATCTTATCAATAGATCTGTATCTTTCTATTGAGGTC
>NW_013670718.1:31396-34314 GCF_000517525.1 Limulus polyphemus | reverse complement strand
TAGATACTGTATCTTTCTATTGAGGTCAACGTCACAACAATATAAGCTACCAGCATTTTGATATATTGTCGATTTAGATGTGTGTGTATGATCTTATCACTAGATCTGTATCTTTCTATTGAGGTCAACGTCACAACAATATAAGCTACCAGCATTTTGATATATTGTCGATTTAGATGTGTGTATGATCTTATCAATAGATCTGTATCTTTCTATTGAGGTCAACGTCACAACAATATAAGCTACCAGTATTTTGATATATTGTCGATTTAGATGTGTGTAAGATCTTATCAATAGATCTGTATCTTTCTATTGAGGTCAAGGTCACAACAATATAAGCTACTAGTATATTGATATATTGTCGATTTAGATGTGTGTAAGATCTTATCACTAGATCTGTATCTTTCTATTGAGGTCAACGTCACAACAATATAAGCTACCAGTATTTTGATATATTGTCGATTTAGATGTGTGTAAGATCTTATCATTAGATCTGTATCTTTCTATTGACGTCAACGTCACAACAATATAAGCTACCAGTATTTTGATATATTGTCGATTTAGATGTGTGTAAGATCTTATCATTAGATCTGTATCTTTTTATTGACGTCAACGTCACAACAATATAAGCTACCAGTATTTTGATATATTGTCGATTTAGATGTGTGTAAGATCTTATCACTAGATCTGTATCTTTTTATTGACGTCAACGTCACAACAATATAAGCTACCAGTATTTTGATATATTGTCGATTTAGATGTGTGTAAGATCTTATCACTAGATCTGTATCTTTCTATTGAGGTCAACGTCACTACAAAACAAGTTACTGTATTTGTAAGTTGCGGTTAGTATATTTCTCGACAAAATGTTTTTATGAAACTTTAACCTAGTTTTTACAACAAACGCCTCAATACTTACTAATTGTCACCATTTATGATCCATTTTCGTAACCTTCATAAAATCTTATTTGTCCTCGTGCAGATCGTTCTGATACAATACAAGTTACTCACACTATAGTGTACTAAAGTCAGTTCTTAAATTGATGACATTGTACATTAAGCTTATTACCAGTTCCTGTAAACTATTCTCTTTGTCTGTAGATGCCGTTGCTGAGATCGAACGTCAATATTCTATAAGTTACTCACTGTGATTGAATCTTACAGCTGTTTGCATCAGACCTCACGTTAATTCAAGTTTTTGATCTCATAATTTACTGTTAGTATATAGTTGGATTAAATCTTACACTCAGCTACGTAACCCGAAGGTTTAAATTACAAAACACTACAGCATTCGTACTTGACTGGAGTTCTAATTCACAAAACACTATAGCACTCGTTCTTGACTGGTGGTTTAAGTCACAAAAAACTAAATCACTCGTTCTTGACTGGAGGTTTAAGTCACAAAACACTACAGCACTCGTTGTACTAGACAATTCGTTGGTGACATTATTAAGTCCCTGGGTAGGACAGCGGTACGACTACGGAATTTAAAACTAAAATTCGGGGTTCGATTCCTGCAGTGGGCACATCATATAGTCCAATGTCACCTAGCTCTAAAATAAACACACAGACATTGTTAATTACTGCTAGACCAGTTCTTAGCGAAGTTTTATTTTTAGTTGTGCTACTGTTAGTTTAACTCAAATCATTACAATAAAATTTTCCAGACTATAATATGTTGTTAATATAAATCTATAACAATAAAAGGGCGTGTTTGTTAGTCTCTCTCTGTGTGTGTGACTACCATAGTTCCAAAAGCAAAGAACATAGAAACCTGAAATTCTGCACCCATATGAGATAGACCCTGAAGGTGTGCAATTGGATATTATTACTTATCCACGTGCATGCGCGCACGCACGTATGCATCTTTTTAATGAGGCAAGCTAGCGAAAAACCACATAGAAAAGAAGTGGTTCCTTATATTACAAATAGAAATCACAGAAAGACAGACATGCACGTGCGGGTCTGTGTACGTGTGACCGCCATAGCTCCAAAAGGTATGAACCTAGAAACCTCAAATTTTGCGCACATACTAAATGGACCCTGAGGGTGTGCACCTGTGTATTACTTATCTTATGGACGTTCGTGCGCATCTTTTTCATGAGGTAAGCTAGAGAAAAACCACATAGAATAAAAGTGGTTCCTTATATCACAACTTCTAATATATAGAAAAGCCAATGCGTTTCGGTAACAATGCGTTCCAACAATGGGTGTTATGTCATGTTGCTTAGCAACAAAAGTATATAGGTGATACTTTTATGCCAAAATGAATTCAGAATACACACACTATCAACCATATAACTCGAGAGAAGCCGGGTACTTTCGCTAGTCCTAAGTAAAATATCTTGCTGTTTTAACCAAACGTTACATTGCCGCCATTGTGAGTTACTTTAGTAGAGACCTCTATGAAATTTTTTGCTCAGCTCTTTTATTTTGTTAATACTAAACTGTGAATCGATTCTATAGGAAATGTCATATTTTCGTGGCAACTTTTAACACGAGAAAATTCGCTAAATCAATTTTTCTTATAAAAGTTTGCATACGTTGAGGGTTCTAAAAACGTAATGAAACTCTTAATATGTTGATTAGGTGTTGGTGAAAATTTTCCCAAAGCAACACTACTTTAGTTAAGTGCTATTCCACTTTTACCTTTATTTACATCCTAGGAATGGTTTTCAACATCTTGGTTACCCTAAACATTTAGTAGAAAAAACAATAAATGTTCAAGTATTTCTTATAACATTCGTTGGTTGAGGTCTGAGCAGTCATATCTATGTTTGTCAATCACAACAATACATGTTTTTCAATTATTTCTTATGACGTTCGTTGGTTGAGGTCTGAGCAATCTTGTCTATTTCTTTGTTGGATAAATTTGCACTTTTTTGCCCATCTCAGGCACGATGAGTTGATCATAGTTT
>NW_013670718.1:26420-30980 GCF_000517525.1 Limulus polyphemus | reverse complement strand
TCTGAGAGTCGCTTGGTAAATTAATACATAATTGTCAATAGCAAGGCAGCTTCTGAGAGTCGCTTGGTAATTTAATACATAATTGTCAGTGACAAGGAAACTTCTGAGAGTCGCTTGGTAAATTAATACATAATTGTCAATAGCAAGGAAACTTCTGAGAGTCGCTTGGTCAATTTATACATAATTGTCAGGGACAAGGAAACTTCTGAGAGTCGCTTGGTCAATTAATACATAATTGCCAATAGCAAGGAAACTTCTGAGAGTCGCTTGGTCAATTTATTGTCAGGGACAAGGAAACTTCTGAGAGTCGCTTGGTAATTTAATACATAATTGTCAGTGACAAGGAAACTTCTGAGAGTCGCTTGGTAAATCAATACATAATTGTCAATAGCAAGGAAACTTCTGAGAGTCGCTTGGTCAATTTATACATAATTGTCAGTGACAAGGAAACTTCTGAGAGTCGCTTGGTCAATTTATACATAATTGTCAGTGGCAAGGAAACTTCTGAGAGTCGCTTGGTAAATTAACGATTTTGTTGAAGGAGGTATTTTGTCTTTAAACAGGAAAAACATTACGTATTCGTTTGTTCGGTTTGAAGATTACTCTTGGCTGAGTTGGGGATAAGATGGTTGCAGAGTGCTTTTGATTTTATTTTTTAGTTTGATGGCGTGGGAGCCAGTGAAGGTTAACACCAAGATTATAGGACGTTTAGGAACGTTGAGGTCAAGAATTTTGGGGTTGTATACCTTACTGATATATTAAAAAATGCTTTTGTTGATGAGTGTTAGAGGGAAGGCATTTTTAATCAAATATTTGTTTAATATTGATAAGTTCGTCATGAAAATAAAGAGCTGGTAAGTTTATATGCTCTACGAACTAAAATACTTATTAAATTAGTTTTGTAACAGTCAGGTATAAATGTGCTGAAATGATAGTATAGGCCAGAAAAACATGGTGTTTGTGGTAGTACTTAGTTTCGATTCTGTTGTTCCGGTTGATGACTTCTAGATCTAAAAAGACAGCTTAGATTATTTTTGTTCTTCACCTGTGACCTCGATATTCCTGTGCTTTGAATTTAAATAATCTTGAAACTTTATGACATGGTTTTGCTTTCTGAATACAATAAAAGTGTCATCAACGTATCTCTTATAAACTAAAGGTTTAAATTCGGACGGACATGACTGTAACCAATTGGTTTCATGATGAGACAAGAGCAAATTAGCCAGTATGGGAGCAAGTGATGAGTCCATGGCTACATCATCAATTTGATCATATGCCTTATTATTGAACATAAAATTAGATTCTTTGGTCGTAATTTCAAGTGGTTTCGTAAATTAATTTTAGTTAAACCACTGACTTTAGTGTTATCAGGAAATACTAAGTCACTACTTAATTTGATTACTTCATCAATAGGAGTATTATTGTATAATGTGTCTATGTTAGTTGGTTGAGGTTAGAGCAAGGGTATCTATGTTTGTCAATCACAACAATAAACGTTCTTCAACTGTTTCTTATGACGTTCGTTGGTTGATGTCGTATTTAAATTTGTCAATCACTGCGCAATCTATGACAAGGAAATAGGTTACATTAAGAACTAAGTATTTTATTGTTCCTTCTGCATCACAGTTTTCTTGCTTCGTTTGATTGAACTCTAACGTATTTGAACAACTTACGTTTCTGGTTGCTTTAACTTCAACCCTCGTGCCATTACACAAAACTTGCATTTTATGTAAATAATATCTTCCAACTCATCGTATGTAACTGAGGCTAAGAAAAACATGACTTTTGGGCATTTTCCAGGGCAGAGCTGTAGCCAAATGTTTCACCTCACCCTATAATTTCAGGAATGAGACATAATTTATATATATATAGATATTGTTGTCATTTAGATCTTTTATTACTTGCTAATCAAAGAAGTTACAAAATCTTATTGCAAAACAACTACAAGCTATAAAAAAAGTATTTATCATCTGCAGTGCATTCCATGATTTTTTAAGGTTTCCTCAATCCTCTCAGAAAAGGACTTAATGAGGCTCTAAATCCTTGAGATTCTGCCATGTAAATTAAAAGCATAACGTTATTTATCAGGTTTTATTCGACTTTACGACTTTACTAACATTAGTTAATTCAAGGATGATACAAAACGTTTGGTCATAGCTGTCTATTGACGAGTTTAGCATTAAAGATAGGTTTACTATGGGTATATTATTCTGTAAAAGGCAAAATCATCACACAAACGTGAGAAATAACAAATTTTCAAATGAACTTTTCTCTGAATCCTCACACAAACGTGGAAAAGAACTTATATTGAGTTTTTATTTTGAAAAATAAATAGAGATACGAACAGTATTGTACATACACTAAATTAGCAAGTAAATGAAACTGTAGTGTTAACATGCAGTTGTGAACTTAGGCCTATAATTGTATCAATAAGCATAAGTTAAGTTAACAAAAGAAGTGGTAATAAGCGAAATATTACATTTTTTTAACAGTACGTAGTTTGAACTTTACAGAGTAAGTTGACTGGATTTTTCATTAATTTTTTACAAATAATAAAAACGAACTCACCCAACAACTGAAGCTGCTACAACAACAACATATTGCGGATTATTTGTATTGGTAGCATACAAATATTTGTGTCCTTGCTGCAGGCATTTGTATATTGGGTCAACGACTCGAACCTTAGCTACCAGAATCAAGGAGCATGCGCATAACAGCCTTTTCAATAACTCTGTAATTTACAAACACATAATCAAAGATGGTAACTAAAAACCGAACAGTGAACACTTCAGAATAATAGACTCGATGAAAGATGAATGGATGCTAATAAAAAAGGAATTACTCCTAATTCATAACCTACAACCTAATCTGAACAATCAAGTAGCTACGTCACTGTATCTCAAGCTAGGATCAACTCACCGTGCCTAAGATGGAAAAAGTGAAACTTCATTCAACAAACAAGTGTCAATATCTACTGAAATGAAACGAAACTTTTTATGTGATTCACGAAAGTAAGAGTAAAAAATATTTATATTTCTTGCTTTTGAAGTTCTTATATCATGTTGTGTTGCAGCCTACAGAGTGCATAATACTTCTCGTGATTCATGGCATGCGCAACGTTAAGCATCCTTTATGTGACATCATTTTAGTGTCTATTGACTGACTGACAGACAACACACTGCTGTATAGTGGTGTTAGTGGTTAAAAACCAGGTGATCCCTCCAGGCGGCCTTCGATCCCTTTCGAGGAAAATAAGCTCATAATAACCCTGTCATAATCTTTAGAACTTCTAGACGTCCCAAGTAAGTTATACTTATGAATACTTATGACGAACTTCATGTCAACTTTTTCGATAATGTCAAAGATTTTGGTCATTTTATTTAAGTTCTTTTGTGTTGTAGTGATATATATAAGACTGTGAAGTTGTAAAGTAATCAAACAAAGACCGTGAACTGTAACGTGATATACGAAAAGATGGTGAAACTATTAGTTTTCCACAAAAGACTGACTGGTGAAACAACCTAAAGAAGAGTGTGACGATACGTCGGAGTTTTGGAACCCGGAATAACATCGAGATTAGAAAGAAACACAGCCGAGATTGAATATAGTCAACATTGAACACAGCCGAGATTGAATATAGTCAACATTGTTGAATGTATTCAGGAAAAGGGGAAGATGTGTTATGAGTTCGGTGTAAGAATCGGTAGAGGTTGAGAGAGAGAGGTTAAGTGGTTAGAAAATTACTAGGGGGGAGACGGTCTGCCTTTCTTGTTTAGCTGCTGTGGAGATTATGGAACCCCTATAAATATGTGCTAATTCCTGATAAAAATAAGTACAACTTTGATGAAATTGAAGTGAAAGCGAAGTGTGAGTATAGCACGATTATAGCAAGATGGTTTCAGAAGAGAATCTACAACGGTTAATGTAGTTTGTTATGTTGTTGTTGTTGTTATTTTTGGCTCAATAAAAGAAGGATCAAATATGTTCGCCATTTTAACCGTGGGTGCATTATTATGAGAAGGTAAATCCAAACTATTCATTGGTAAAAACTATTCCAAGAGTTGGCGGTGTGTGGTGTTAACTACCTGCCTTCTCTATAGTCTATCACTTCAAAATTAGGGACCGCTAGGGCAGATAGGCCTCGAGTAGCTTTGCACAAAGATTAAGAAACAATTTTATATTCAAAACTTTCTAATTTACATTGAACAAGCCCCCTAGTGGCACAGCGGTATGTCTGCGGACTTACAACGCTAGAAATCGGGTTTCGATACTCGTGGTGGGCAGAGCACAGATAGCCCTTGTGTAGCTTTGCGCATAATTAAAAACAAACAAACAAATACACTGTACAAATTAAAAGTCTTAAATTCTTTTTGTGTTTACGGTAAAGCTACTAAGGATATCTGATGCCATCCCAAATTCTGAGCTACTGACCAGAAGGAAGGCAGTTAGTAAGGTAATGACTATCACTCTTATAGCCCGCCCACAGCTTAAAGCGATGAAATTATTTTTATGGTATCATATGGATTCGAACCCGTCTTGTCAACTCAGAAATCTATAGAT
>NW_013670718.1:20939-25420 GCF_000517525.1 Limulus polyphemus | reverse complement strand
CAATTATGTATTAATTTACCAAGCGACTCTCAGAAGTTTCCTTGCCACTGACAATTATGTATAAATTGACCAAGCGACTCTCAGAAGTTTCCTTGCCACTGAAAATTATGTATTAATTTACCTAGCGACTCTCAGAAGTTTCCTTGCCACTGACAATTATGTATTGATTTACCAAGCGACTCTCAGAAGTTTCCTTGCTATTGACAATTATCATTCAATGAATTTAAAACTTTTATAGTAGACGTTTCACTAAAGAGATAATTTCATACAAAATTGTTCATAAAGAAAACATTGGCACAAGATGTTATAATGAGATATAATTATTTCATGTGCACGTGTACGTGTACGTGCATGAGTGCGAGCACATCTACGTTCTTGGGTATATTATAAAATATAATAAGGAAGGCTAAAATATTAACAGTGATAATTAGGGGTCACTCAGTGGAGCGTAACCCTTTGCCACGCAGCTCTGATAATATTCGTCCCTCCAAAAATACATAAACGTGTCAGCATGTCGGTCGTTATCAACGGACATGGACCATTTTTGGCAGGACAATGAGGAATAATATTCGACATATGTCCATCAGGTTTCATCAAAATTCGATTGTTTTTGACTGAGTGAAAAATCGGTCCTCATGTTAACAGATGGGGATTTTTTGAAAGTTCGTGACTTTGTTATGACATTGACTTTTGGCCTTGACCCTCCAAAACTAATCACTTCTAAATTGGGTCATAGGCCAATTGTAGACTAGCTTTCGTCCAAATCCATACAGCCGTTTTCGAGAAATCTTGCTGACAAAACACACACACACACACACAGGTTGAAAACATAACCTCCGTCCGCCTTCGGTGGCGGAAGTGATAACATTTGAAATTTATTTAAATTCTTTTCTTTCTAGCTTAAAAGCATTGAAAGCTAAATATATATTTTTATAACTTACTGTTATTGTACTAGATCTCAAACACTAGACATTGTAGGAAAGAATACATAACAATTACTCTCGTCTGGTGTATTTTTTTATAGAGGGTTCATTGTTTTATATAAAAACAATTTTGAATGTGCAAATCACCAAGTCACGTGACAACTACAGCTTATATAAAGTCGAGGTGGAACGGAATCAATTAAACTACATTTTGACACTTTAAAGAACATTAATACACTTTCAAGAACACTTTAATACACTTTAAAGAACATTAATATACTTCAAAGAACACTTTAATACACTTTAAAGAACAATTTGATACACTTTAATCCACTTTAAAGAACATTAATACACTTTAAAGAACAATTTGATACAATTTAAAGAACAACTTTATACACTTTAATCCACTTTAAAGAACAATTTGATATACTTTAAAGAATATTAATACACTTTCAAGAACACTTTAATACATTTTAATATACTTTAAAGAATATTAATACACTTTCAAGAACACTTTAATACATTTTAATACACTTTAAAGAACATTAATATACTTCAAAGAACACTTTAATACACTTTAAAGAACATTAATATACTTCAAAGAACACTTTAATACACTTTAAAGAACATTAATATACTTCAAAGAATACTTTAATACACTTTAAAGAACAATTTGATACAATTTAAAGAACACTTTAATACACTTTAAAGAACATTAATACGCTTCCAAGAACACTTTAATACACTTTAAAAACATTAATATACTTCAAAGAATACTTTAATACACTTTAAAGAACAATTTAATTCACTTTAAATAACAATTTGATGTACTTTAAAGAACAATTTGATACACTTTAAAGAACATTAATATACTTCAAAGAACACTTTAATCCACTTTTAAGAACAAATTGATACATTTAATACACTTTAAAGAACAGTGTGTTCCGCTGTATCGTTTTTCTGTAATTTTCTTCCAGCTCTGATTGATCGAAAAGAGGAAACATGACCATCAACGAAAGACGCGAATGTAGCACACAAACAGCAGTTGCTCTCTGTGGAAATATTAGTGTTAGATATTAGCCGTGGGTCAAAAGAACTGATCCATGACGCCAGGATTCGGAGGGGTGCAGAGGGGGCTTAGGGTTACAATGAAGTGAAATCACCTTATCGTAGGCTCATCGTCGTAAATTTGTACGTTTTGTCTTCAGAGCCAATAGATGAATACTCGGCTACCATCTGTTCGTTTTTGGGTAAGCGGGTTGTTATGATAGAGACTGCTGCTACGACGCGTGCCGTTTCTAACACCCACAATCAGAACATGCGATACCCCCTTTACCTCAAGGCAAAAAAAAAGAGCAAAACAGCCGGCGTCTGCTACCTGAAACTTTAAAAGGATTCGATCCGCTAGTTTTTAATCTAGTTCATTCCACTACCATCGTCGCTGATCTAAGTAGCTTCAGAACATTAACAAAAGTTTCGTAATAACTTACTGCAATATGTACCCAAACTTTGTTACTCTGTCAAATTACAGTGATGTTTGCTGCTCGAGAGTCTTATAGGTTGGGACCACATAGGGTCATCTAGCCGCATTTGGTGCGTGTGGTTGCGCCGTATCATGCACGGTGAAGTGTTTCTATTTCTCACGAAAGGATGAATTTTTAATAGTTTTCGAATCACAATTTAACACACGCAACACAATCCTTTATAGTTTGCGAACAAAAATATAACACAGGTAACACTGTATTTTATAGTTTTCAAGCCACAACATAACCCAAATATCACTATAATTTATATTTTGCGAGTCACAACATAATCCACATAACACCGTATTTCATAGTTTGTGAGCCACAACATAACACAGGTAACACTGTATTTTATAGTTTTCAAGCCACAACATAACCCAAATATCACTATAATTTATATTTTGCGAGTCACAACATAATCCACATAACACCGTATTTCATAGTTTGTGAGCCACAACATAACACAGGTAACACCGTATCTTACTTTATTAACACAAAAAAGGCTCTACTGAAAATCCAAACTTATTAAATGGTGTAATTTTTGTTCGTGTCAGACTTCAATGTACCTAAAATCAAAATAAAATTACTTTTTTTTACGTAATTCTAACTCTGCAATGTAGCTAACAAACTATCAATGTTTTTCTTACTCTTTTGTTTTAAATTTCAATTTTATAACTTTTTTTTTACATCATCTTCTTCTTCTTTCCCACCATATATAGCTTGTTTCACTTTGAATATCCCTTGGTTAATATATAACTTGCTAACTTTTAATATCCCTTAGTTAATATATAACTTGTTTCACTTTTAATATCACTTGGTTAATATATAACTTGTTTCACTTTTAATATAACTTGGTTAATATATAACTTGTTTCACTTTTAAAATCACCTGGTTAATATATAACTTGTTTTATTTTTAATATCACTTGGTTAATATATAACTTGTTTCACTTTTAAAATCACCTGGTTAATATATAACTTGTTTTATTTTTACTATCACCTGGTTAGTATTAAATGAATTCTGTGTAATTCCCTTTTCGGACCCATAATGTTCACAATGTATTACAAGCTACAACCAAATATGCTATAGAGCGTATACAAGTAGAATGTATGTATGTGTAGTATTATTCATCATCACGAACGATACTTGTTCTATAATTCATAATGAAATACGTGTTTATAATTCGTATATAACAGAATCTCATAATAAACTTTTACTCATGTAAACAACGAAAAGGGTTCCTATGACAGCTTACACGCAATGTCACGTCTTCTGTTTTGCTTAAATCATTAATAAAAGAACAGCAGGCTTTCGGCATGTTTACTCTGGGGGAAAGTGAGTCATTAGCTCTATACGTAAGTTTCTTACGTTATAGTCAACACCTATTTTTACCAACTACAGAAACTGTTTAGACAAATCAGCTATTGACAAATACACATCTAAAATTATGCCATTACTATCGATTGATAGGAGTACCAAAACTTCAAACACATTGTTATTTAATTCCCCAAAGTTGAACCTTGAAAACATGAACATTGACAGATTTCTAGTATAACGCCAAACAACTTAATGCTGATGTCATTCACATCCTACAAAACAAACTATGCCCCCCCCCCGTGGCACAGTGGTATGTCTGAGGACTTACAACGCTAGAAACCGGGTTTCGATATCCGTGATGGGCCGAGAACACATAGCCCATTGTACAAATTTGTGCTTAACTACAAACCAACAAACAACAAACTATAGGTTCATATTGCAATGCCAAACAACTTACCTCTGGTGTCATTTACTCATTGTTCAGCTGTTAGCTATACACGCCTGTCATTCACACACTGCACAAGAAACTATAGGTTTCTATTGTGGTGTCAAAAAACTATTCACTGGTGTCATTCACACACACTGCAAAAGAAACTATAGGTTTCTATTGTGATGCCAGACAACCCTGGCGTAGGTGTCATTCACTCCATGACCACAAACTAGGTTCCTATTCTCCTTCCAAACAACTTATCGTTGGTGTCATTCACTCCATGACCAC
>NW_013670718.1:5217-20476 GCF_000517525.1 Limulus polyphemus | reverse complement strand
TACCAGCGCAAGAAAGTAGCATTCCAGCCCATTTTACCTGATTAAACCTTGTTCAACAAAGTAGGTTCCTATTCTCCTTCCAAACAACTTATCGTTGGTGTCATTCACACCTTGTTCAACAAACTAGGTTCCTATTGTAATGTCAAACAACGTTTTTCTAATGGCATTCTATAACCTGCAAATTAATGCAATATCTAGAAAATTTGATTAAAAAATATATTTGCCCTCGAGAAATTCATGTATTAATCACTTATTATAAACATTAAGCTGTTTTCCTTCCCTGATCTGCATTTTCTAACAGTCTGTTTTAATATCTGTCTGTTTGTATTTTGTGTGAAATCTCAATTTTTAGCGTTATAAGTTCTCGAGCTTACTACTTAGTCTCCAAGTGGAATTGCTGAAAAGCCTTTCATATTTTTTAGGTGGAAATTTACGCTTATTATAAAGGAACTTTTACATTAGATGATTTCGGTAGCTATGTTGAAAGATATGTGTAATTTGACTATGGTATATCTCTTTGTGGTAACATTGCCGACATAAGATATAAACTTTCTTACAGCCTCCACTAACAAAGAATGGGTTTCGATACCAGTGGTGGACATTATAAACGAACAAAAAAAGGGTTCTAGAATAAGTCAGAACACAATATTCGTGATGAGTAAGATCAAAAAATGGGTTTCGGTACCAGTGGTGGACATTATAAACGAACAAAAAATGAGGCTTCTAGAATAAGTTAGAACTCAATATTCGTGATGAGTAAGATCAAAAAATGGGTTTCGGTACCAGTGGTGGATATTATAAACGAACAAAGAATAAGGGTTCTAGAATAAGTCAGAACACAATATTCGTGATGAGTAAGAACAAAAAATGGGTTTCGGTACCAGTGGTGGATATTATAAACTAACAAAAAATAAGGGTTCTAGAATAAGTCAGAACTCAATATTCGTGATGAGTAAGATCAAAAAATGGGTTTCGGTACCAGTGGTGGACATTATAAACGAACAAAGAATAAGGGTTCTAGAATAAGTCAGAACACAATATTCGTGATGAGTAAGAACAAAGAATGGGTTTCGGTACCAGTGGTGGACATTATAAACGAACAAAAAAGGGTTTCTAGAATAAGTCAGAACTCAATATTCGTGATGAGTAGGAACAAAGAATGGGTTTCGATACCAGTGGTGGACATTATAAACGAACAAAAAATAAACATGAGTTAATACATATTAGTAGTAACATACAAACATGAATTAGATTCGTGCTTTAAGTTAATCTGGAAAGTTTTGAAGGAGTTTGTGTTTCATTCATTTTATATATGAATTATTAAATATATAAAAATCAGCTTATTTCTTTACTGTAGTGATTCAATACAATATATTTTCTTCTATTGATTTTTTTTTTCATTTTTAGTCAAAGTTATAGAGTTTATCGGTAAATCGAATAGAGGAGCAAATTGGCTTAGAAAAATGATAAAAGATAATACGATTAAAGTTGGCTGGTTCCGTACAGTTTTACTAAATCAATCAATGTATTACCTTTTCTTTGTCAGAATTATATTTTACATGTTTGTCACATGAAGAATCTTTGTTTGTTGGCTTCCGTCCAAAACAAAAAATGAAAATTGAGACCGTGTTCACGAATATTTAAATCACTAGTTAACTTTCAAGATACGAAATATAAAAAAGCTAATTCGTCTGAGGAAATGATACGAAGGTACTATGGAAGTATTATATTAATATCAGTTTTTAAGGTTATGATGATATTACAGTATTTGAAAATATTGTATAGGTCGAAATAATATATAACAACTTTTTAGTTGTGGTACATTGTTATTTCATTTTCACAATAAAAATAAAATAACTTTGACTACAAGTTGTCGTACAGATCGTGTTATTTCATTTTCACAATGAAAAATAAAGTAACTTTGTCCATAAGTTGTCCTACAGATCGTGTTATTCATTTTCATAATAAAAAAATAAAATGTATTTGCCGTCCCTAATTTAGCAGTGATAGACAAGAGGGAAGGCTGCTAATCAACATCACCTATAGAAAACTCTTGGGCTAAACTTTACCAACGAATAGTAGAATTGATCGTTACATTATAACGCCCCCACGACAGAAGGAGAGAGTATGTTCGGAGCCGGGGATTCGAACTATGCGACCCTCAGATTGAGAGTCGAACGCCTTAATCACCAGGCCATTCACGTAGAGAGGCTATTCTTTGAAGACCTTTTAAGAACATGTTTACAAAACAAGCATTTTATTTTTTATACATTGTATCATAATTTTGCAAGAACTTTGTTGTTTCTAATTAAGCCTAAAGCTACACAACGGGTTTTCTCTTTTCTGCCCACCACGGATATCAAAATCCGGTTTCTAGCGTTGTAAGTCCGCAGACATACCGCTGAGCTACTGGGGGGCCGGCAAAAACAATAAACTCAGTGATTTTGAACAACTTAGCATATCAATGAGTACGTGTACATCGTGTAATTCTTATATTTTCATAAATGAAAAATATTTGTGTATGGATTAGAGATTTTAAATTAAAACATGTGTATTGATTAGCTAAGATTCATGGTTATAAAAATGTTATGTTGCGTCAAAAAGGACGAAAAAACGAGCAAATAGTCGGAAATTAATGCATTTTATTACTCAGGTAAAAATCTGAAAACATTGCACATAACATCTATAATAATATAAGGGCGTGTCTGTGTGTGTGTATGTGTGACTGCCATAGCTCCAAGAAAAAAGAACCTAGAAACCTCAAATTTTGCAGCCATAGTATGTGGACCCTGGGGGTGTGCACCTGAGTATTACTGATCTTATCCACTTGCATGCGAGTGCGCATCTTTTTAATGAGGCAAGCTAGCGAAAGTACCCAGCTTCGCTCGGATTAGTAGGTTGATATTATGTGTATATTCTGAACCCATTTTAGCATAAAAGTATAACTATATACTTTTGTTGCTAAGCAACATGACATAAAAGCCATTGTTCCAACGCCTTGTTACCAAAATGCACTGACTTTTCTATATATAAGAAGTTATTATATAAGGAACCACTTCTTTTGTATGTGGATACGATAAGTAATATAACTCAGGTGCACACCTTCAGGGTCAACTTAGTACGGGTACAGAATTTCAGGTTTCTAGGTTTCTTCCCTCTTAGAGCTATAGCAGTCACACATACACAGACACATACATGCGTGTTTGTCTGTCTGTGATTTCTATTTGTATTATAAAGAACCATTTCTTTTCGATCTGGTTTTTGCTAGCTTGCCTCATTAAAAAGATGCTCACGCGCACGCACGTGGATAAGATAAGTAATAACACAGGTGCACACCCTCAGGATCCAATCAATATGGAAGCAAAATTTCCGGTTTCTAGGCTCTTTTCTGCTGGAACTATGGCGCTCACGTTTCTTTTCTATGTGGTTTTTCGCATATAAAGATTCGAACGCGCATGCAAGCACGCACATTTATAATTAATAATACCTAGTTGCACACTCTCAGGGTTCATTTAGTGTAGGTGCAAAATTTCAGGTTTCTAGGTTCTTTACTATTGGAGCTATAGTGGTCACATATTCTTTTCTTTGTGGTTTTTCGCTAGCTTGCCTAACAAAAAGATACGCTCACGCGCACTCAAGTAGACAAGTAATAATACCCAGGTGCACACTCTCAGGGTTCACTAAGTATGTTTACCATATATGAGGTTTCTATGCCCTTTCCTCTTGGAGCTATGGTTGTCACATACACACAGACATGACCTTTTATTATTATATAGATAGAATTCACAAACAGGCAGACACGCACGTGCATTCGCGTGAGCATCTTTTTAATGAATCAAGCTGTCGGTAAAACGCATAGAAAAGGAGTGGTTCCTTATATAACAACTTCTAATATATGGAAAAGCCAATGTGTTTTGGTAACAATGCGTTCCAACAATGGTTTTTAAGTCATGCTGCTTAGCAACAAAAGTATTTATATATTATAAACTGGGTTCAGAATACACACACACTGACATATTCATCTAGAATATATCATCTTAACTTCTTAGCGGGTACTTTCGCTAGTACTGTAATAGAGGCATAATGGAATTTAATTAACAGACAAGCAGACTCATAAAATCATTACCATCATTTTTATGTTGTTGCTACATAAAATAAATAATGGCGCTTTAAAATTGGTCAAAATACAACCAACAGATTAACTAGCTCAGCTAATGTAAAAATTAGTCTAAATACAACCGACAGATTAACTGGCTCAGCCAATGTAAAAATTAGTCAAAATACAACCGACAGATTAACTGGGTCAGTTAATGTAAAAATTAGTCTAAATTCAACCGACAGATTAACTGGGTCAGCTAATGTAAATATTCGTCTAAATACAACCAACAGATTAACTGGGTCGGGTAATATTAAAATTAGTCAAAATAGAGCCGGCAGATTAACTGTCTAAACTAATATAAAAAATTTGTCTAAATACAACCGACAGATTAACTGGCTCAGCTAATGTAAAGGCACAACTGAAACAAAAAAAGGAAATACCAATTAAAGCGACATGAGGCTCGTTCTACATTTTTGTTCAAATTTGTTCTAACTCTGCTTTTCTCCACATCTTCTTCTTAATCCTGAGTTTCTTGTGGCAAAAAAAAATTGATATTGGTAATGCACATTTCTTACCTTCAACATATCTTGAATCAAAAATCCCTTTAGAAGCATAACTCCATCACCTGCTTCTAACGTATCCAACATTCTGGAAAGTTTAATGCCATACATATTCAAAAATCGACCCTGAAAATAAGCTGTTTGCACAACATATTGCTCCTACAGGGGTAATTCCTCCAAACTCTTTACAGTTGTTTCCCCCTACGTTTCAATACAGTTGTGAATTCAAGTGAATACTAAAAGGTGACTGTATAGGCAGAGTTTAGTCCAGTCTATCTCTGCTCTAAATTTAAGTAAAGCTTTTTTAACTCTTTAAGAATATATATATATATATATTCTACCAGAAGAGCCGCTATAATTCTGCAATAATAATTTAAAATAATAAATAGCCACTTTTATGAGTAATAGGGAAACTTCTATGACCAATTGGGTATTTTCACTGCTAGCGGTGATTTCGTCCCTTAACCTAAGAATACGTGACGAGGCTAGACTTGCTTAATGAAGTTACCAAGCAACGAATCTTCGGATAGTATCAAAGGCTGTGATTCCAGTACTTGGTAAAGGATGTGTGTCCATGTATTGTTGTGTATTGTTGATCTAAAAATCTAGATAGTAACAAAGGTTGTGATTCCAGTAAAGGATGTTTGTCCATGTTATGTTGTGTATTGTTGATCTAAAGATCTAGATAGTAACAAAGGTTGTGATTCCAGTAAAGGATGTTTGTCCATATTATGTTGTGTATTGTTGATCTAAAAATCTAGATAGTAACAAAGGTTGTGATTCCAGTAAAGGATGTTTGTCCATGTAATGTTGTGTATTGTTGATCTAAAGCTCTTGATAGTAACAAAGGTTGTGATTCCAGTAAAGGATGTTTCTCCATGTAATGTTGTGTATTGTTGATCTAAAGATCCAGATAGTAACAAAGGTTGTGATTCCAGTAAAGGATGTTTTCCATGTAATGTTGTGTATTGTTGATCTAAAGATCTTGATAGTAACAAAGGTTGTGATTCCAGTAAAGGATGTTTGTCCATGTTATGTTGTATATTGTTGATCTAAAGATCTTGATAGTAACAAAGGTTGTGATTCCAGTAAAGGATGTTTGTCCATGTTATGTTGTATATTGTTGATCTAAAGATCTTGATAGTAACAAAGGTTGTGATTCCAGTAAAGGATGTTTATCCATGTAATGTTGTGTATTGTTGGTCTAAAGATCTTGATAGTAACAAAGGTTGTGATTCCAATACTTGGTAAAGGAAATTTGCCAATGTTATTGCGTTTCTACATAGAGTTTAAATTTGTTTGCAAGGTCTTGGTCTAAGTGAAGTTTATGCAGAAACATGAACAACTGATTAATAAGAGAAACTTTGCTATAAAACAAGAATGCTAACTGTTTTGATATTTTTGCCTTTATTCCTCGCATCTGTGTCAACGTTGTTATATCGATAGAAATACAGTAATGAAAGACTTTGAATGAGTCGTAGCGTGGAAAGCTCGTGTAAAAACGAATAAGTTTCTGATCTGATGAAAACCGTGAATGATTCTATCTTTCCGGTTGGAAGACATTGTTAGAACATAGTTTCTGATCTGATGAAAACCGTGAATGATTCTATCTTTCCGGTTGGAAGACATTGTTAGAACATATTATATATGTGCTGCTTTTTACCCTCTAATTCTTCTGATGCTGTTTGAGTTTGCACAAAGTAATCATGATCATCAGACATATAAGGTGTAACAAACACAAACAGCGAAGTCATGATCACAGACACATTATGTGTAACAAACACAACAAGAGAAGTCATGATCATCAGACATATAAGGTGTAACAAACACGAACAGCGAAGTCATGATCACAGACACATTAGGTGTAACTAACACATAGAGAGAATTCATGATCAAAGTCACATGAAGTTTAACAAACACGTACAGATAATTCATGATCACAGACACATTAGGTGTAACAAACACATACAGCGAAGTCATGATCACAGTCACATTAGGTGTAACAAACACACAAGGAGAAGTCATGATCACAGACACATTAGGTGTGACAAACACATACAGAGAAGTCATGATCGCAGACACATTAGGTGTAAGAAACACACAATGAGAAGTCATGATCATCAGACGTATTAGGTGTAACAAACACACAATGAGAAGTCATGATCATCAGACGTATTAGGTGTAACAAACACACAAGGAGAAGTCATGATCACAGATACATTAGGTGTAACATAAACATGGCTTAAATAACTAAATAGTACAGATTTCAGAGAGGACCATGTTTCATCACAAATGTTATATCAATGTTCATCTATGAATATATAGGGGCCACATGTTTATTAAAATAGTGTTAAAACATTATAGACAAATTAAATTGTGTTGTTAGTAATACATGAATAATTTGTATGTTCAACTGAACTACAGATCAACTTTCAGAGTTTCAGCAACCTCAACGTAGTTAGACTATATTCATAACATTTCATTCACATTCGCTGTTTATAGATATTAACAATTATGTAAGTTGATCAGTTTACTTTTCCCTAAACTGTTGCTGCTAAAATTAAACAAAAAATATAAATGCAGTGGCTAATGATAATGAATGAAAAAGTTGTGTATATTCTAAATAATTAGTAGAAAACGAATTACAAAAACCTACTATTCAATCCTAAACTGATAAATTGGCAAACATCCAAATTTCTCCTATTGTAGTACAGTATTATGCTATTTTATAAGCCTAACTTATTAACACTGTAGTAAAGACATGGTTAGTGTCGAAATATATTGTTAGGGCTAATAACTTGGCTAACACTTCACTAACAAAAAAACTTACCTTAAAGTAACATCCATTTTTAACTTAAAGCTTGCCCTCAGTTGCTAGTCTCTAGACTTTTAACGCTAAAAGTCGGTTTTCGATACCCTTGGTGGGTACAACACAGTTAGTCCATTGTGTAAACTTGCGCTTAGCAACAAGGAAACAATTTTAAAGATTTGTATTTTGGAAACGCATGAAGCACAGATTTTGAATTCCAGTTTCCTCTGTATAACATTGTTCATGACGTCGATAATTATTAAAATAAACTATTAAAAAATGCAGCATTTTTAGTAGTGTTTGCATTCTTGGCCTCGTTTTCAGTCTGTCTTAGCAGATTCACGAGTACAGCCAATAACGTAATCGGATCCATATAGTAAACCTACTCAATTTTGTGTTTGAATAATTTAAAAAAAATTAAATTATTTTGTGATAAGTATTAAAGCAAATCTATTTAGTTTTGGTGTGTTAAGGATGAAACAAATTTAAATAAACAGGGAAAGAAAATTAACATTTAACGTAAAGTAAGGATCGTTGATTATTCGTAGAATTGCTGTAAGAAGTATCCAAAACAAAATAAATGCTACAATTAAAAGTACGCAAACAAGTAAGGTGATACTAGTTGGATAGATTTAAAAAAACTGCTTCATTTACCTCTACGAATCACAATATCACAATGCCAACCAAATTTGAGATTGAAAATCGTTTTAAAATCTATCCAGCTAGTATCACTCTACTTGTTTGTGTACTTTTTATTGTAGCAATTCTACGAATAACCAATGATCCCTACTTTCCGTTAAAATTTTATTTTCCTATTTATTTGTTTAGTTTTTATATGTCCGAGGAATGGACACAACATCTATAAACTTTCAGTATAGCCATATCCCTGATAGCTATAACTTTTACAAGAATTAAAACCACAATCATACATTTATAAACTTTAATCCTTAGTTTGGTCTACAGATAAGTGTATAAAGCTGTCAAAGTGGGGATTAAATTTTATAAGTTTGTGATTGTGGTTTTAATTCTCGTTTCATTACTTTTTTTAGCAGGATCCCTAATTCATTTTAAAATTCATAATTTTTTAATACTATTGTTTGTTTACTTTTACGTTATACCTGTATAAAGTATATACTTTACCTTTAGAAACTGTCGTGTGTCTATCCATCGATAGGTAGCGCCATCCATTGGGTTGAAAAATATATTAAAGAACGTGCATGATATGTTTACTATTTATATTATATCTGTATATGTATATGGGTTTTTATCGTAATACCAAAAGCGAATATCCACAGACCAGTCAAGTAAGCTGGAAGAAATATTGTAGCGATAGTCTGAGCTGTCTAGGTGCTAGCCCCGCTGACATGATCAGGTAGGTATGTAATAAACGAACAAGTTCCTATTTTAGAAAATTTTGAATTGTTACACAGGAAATGTTAGCGACCTTTTTAGCGTATTATAAGTATATGTGTACATATTATATCGTAACCAATACTTTGAATGGTCGGTTTTTCTCTAGGTAATCCGATAGGGTATATTTTCAATGCGTGAATTATTTGAAATCCTTGTCGATCTTTAGTATTAAGTAATTCTGTACTTAACATAGTATTAGTGTGTAGAGGAACAGAATAGATGTATTCAGTTCTTGTATAAGAAGGATTAGATAGAAGGATTTTGATTTGTTTATGTGTGTGAAGTATTGTACCAAATCTATTTAATTTTGGTGTATAAGACAGAATAGAAGTTAGTCAATACACTTAGTGCCCTCTACAGTGATAGTTAGAGAAATAAAGAATACTTCAAGGGTAAACAATAGAACATTTTGTATTGCGTGTTGGTAGTAAGAGATTTATCGAACGTTTATGAAATTAGTCAGATCTCATCAGTATGATATTTACATAAACAAATGTTTTTCCAACATCAACAGATCGTTCCCATAGTTAACTTTTGTCATAGGAATTGCTGTAATTTATCTGATGCACATGCTCAATGAGGAGAGTTCTAAGTAGACTTTGTTTGAAGTTAGTCGTAGAATATGCCTATATAACATGGATAAATATATCAAAAACACACACCAACAAACTACAGCAAATACAAAACTATATTTTAACGAAAGCATGTAGAGTTTGTTTGTAGTTATGCAGAAAGCTACACAATGGGTTATCTGTGCTCTGCCCACCACGGGTATCGAAACACGGATTCTAGCGTTATAAGTCCGCAGACATACCGCTGTGCCACTGGGGGGGGGGGAGGCACTGAGTAGAGTAAACCTTCAACCATTATGTGTAGCATTAATGAAAACAATAATAGATTAAGAGATAGTTATTGTTAATCCCAAAAAGAGCAAGACCAAATCATTAGGACAAATATATATGTATATCTTTATCTGTATTAAAACTTTGTTAACTATTATAGATATATTTTTCTCTATTTTATCATTTTAATAAGAAATTATATATTTAGTCCACATAAATGTATCCTATCCTGGTGGCATTCTTTGGCATAAATCTAAAACATAGAAACGTTGTTCAAAAGAAGATATATGTGACAAAAGTGCCATGAAAAAGTCAGAGATGAGAGAATGATAAAATTTGTTTTTATAAAATATTAGCCGTCAAATGCCTCCAATTGTAAATATATATATATATATATATATATTAATAATAATTCAATTCAGCAGCTTTCAGGTAGACCTTTGTGCATATGACAAATTTGGTCGTAACATCTATAGGAAAAATGAGCAACTGTGGTCCTCCTGTAAGATCCATCCAGAAACTGGGCAAAGAACGAAAACCGATTTCCCATTCTACTTACATAAAGAGAGAGATACGATAAACTGTGTTAATACAATAAATCCATCTTTATAAATCAAGAATGCTCGATGGACTGGCTGCTTCGTTCATATGTTTATGGTACCCCTCTCTCCGAGAACCGGGAAGACATCTTGAAAGCAGGAACTACACGACTACCTCTCATCAATCCAAATTATCCAACTAAAATACACTTTCGCTCAAATTCAAAACAATATATTCGCTGTAGTCTAAAATTAAAGACACGTGCGGGGCGAAGGGGAACGATTGTTCCTGAACACCCCAGTTGGGTAGAGCCCGTAATTCTCCTTGTTGCGTTCTCTTCCTTCAAATTAAATTACTCTCAGGTTTAAATAAAAATAGATAAAATAAAACAACCGAGAAACGTACGTTAGGCTACAGAAAACAGCGTGCAAAGTCTCAAGGACATTATATTTCTGTAGAATGTCCAGTTAGAAGAAACAAGTCGTTCGTAGCATTAAGAACAATACAAAGCCATAGGATCCAGTATGATTGTACAACTTTACCCTGAAAAACGTGATGAAAATATCAGCTCGTGTGCACAACGGAACCAGTTTTGAAACGGGGAGAAAAATAATCGAAAATCAGCTAACACAAACTTTGATGTTCATAATATGAAACGATATCATTACCATGTCGTAATACGCTTGTTTACATTTTGAAGACTTTTGAGTTTTGTTTTATATATATTGCATTATCTTATTGTTTTACCTAAAGTTTCTTTCACAGTGAAAAATGTATACATATATGTATACATATATTGCTTATAGACATTGCTATAATAATTTGACTTAAATAATAATTGTTTTAAAAAAAACTCCTTACAGACGTGTGGAAAGGCAATCATTAAACTCACAGCTGTTTTCTGTTTTACCATAGTATTTCTGAGAAGATTTGAAGTGACATATACCTAACTTCCAGTAGTATTTCTATACTACAGAAAGCTCCTGTGAAGACTTGGAGTGACATATACCTAACCTCCGGTAGTAGGTCTGTACTACAGAAACTTCTGAAAAGATTTGAAGTGACATATACCTAACTTCCAGTAATATTTCTGTACTACATACAGATTCTGAGAAGATTTGAAATGACATATACCTAAGTTTCAGTGGTATTTCTGTACTACATACAGATTCTGAGAAGACTTGAAGTGACATATACCGAACTTCCAGTAGTATTTTTGTCCAACAGAAAGCTCCTGAGAAGACTTAAAGTGACATATACCTAACCTTTGGTATTATTTCTGTACTACAGAAACTCCTGAGAAGATTTGAAGTGACATATACCTAACTTCCAGTAGTATTTCTATACTACAGAAACTCCTGAGAAGATCTGAAGTGACATATACCTAACTTCCAGTAGTATTTCTGTACTACATAAAGCTTCTGAGAAGATTTGAAGTGACATATACCTAACTTCCAGTAGTATTTCTATACTACAGAAACTCCTGAGAAGATTTGAAATGACATATACCTAAGTTTCAGTGGTATTTCTGTACTACATACAGATTCTGAGAAGACTTGAAGTGACATATACCGAACTTCCAGTAGTATTTTTGTCCAACAGAAAGCTCCTGAGAAGACTTAAAGTGACATATACCTAACCTTTGGTAGTATTTCTGTACTACAGAAACTCCTGAGAAGATTTGAAGTGACATATATCTAACTTCCAGTAGTATTTCTATACTACAGAAACTCCTGAGAAGATCTGAAGTGACATATACCTAACTTCCAGTAGTATTTCTGTACTACATACAGATTCTGAGAAGACTTGAAGTGACATATACCTAGCCTCCGGTAGTATTTCTGTACTAAATAAAGCTTCTGAGAAGATTTGAAGTGACATATACCTAACTTCCAGTAGTATTTCTGTACTACATAAAGCTTGTGAGAAGATTTGAAGTAACATATACCTAACTTCCAGTAGTATTCCTACTACACAAAGCTCCTGAGAAGGCTTGAGGTGACATATACCTAACTTCCAGTAGTATTCCTACTATACAAAGGCCCTGAGAAGGCATGGGGTGACATATACCTAACCTCCGGTAGTATTTCTGTACTACATGAAGCATCTGAGAAGATTTGAAGTGACATATACCTAACTTCCAGTAGTATTTCTATACCACATAAAGTTTCTGAGAAGATTTGAAGTGACATATACCTAACTTCCAGTGGTATTCCTACTACACAAAGGTCCTGAGAAGGCTTGAGGTGACATATACCTGGCTTCCAGAAAGCTCCTGAGTAGGATTAAAATAAAAATACCTAATTTAGAATGGTATATCTAAGGCACAGAAAGTTTCTGAAAACTTGTCCTTTTTATTCCCAAATTTTCAATTACTTCTCGTTCTCAACTCGACTACTAAAATCAACCGTTACTACTTCTTCTTAAGATGTTACTTGATCGGTTTCTCAGTATTAAACGTTTCTCTGTAAACGTTTGTCATTCAAGCACGTGATACGAGTGTGTCATGGAGAAGTGGAAGTTTATCTGTGTCATGTTTTGTTGCTAGGTTGATTATTTGGAAACATATGTAATAAACCGAGTACGTATTCTCACGCACGTACATAAGTAATTATTTTCTAAAGATGTGGGGTAACTACGAAAAGTGTATACTGTTTTAGTTTATCCTCCAATAGGCTTAGTTTCAAACCCAATGTAAAAAACAAGAAATGATCGTAATTTCATCCAGCTTTATACACTGATTCATGCCAGGTTCGGTTTGTGTTTACCTAGAAGCGCATCATTGGTGAACTGTGTGGTTATCAGTCTATATCTATCACGAATTCTGAACTTTATGTCACTGTAATATATGACAGATGGTTTTACGAAACTTTTTGGCGGTGGGTACTTAGGGAAAAAGCTATATCTTGGTTCACTTCTGATGCCTCATTTGTCCGTTAGGCCCAGTGGGACATGGGTTCGTTATGCGGCGAATGAAATGCAGTAGCGCACGTAAGTGCCTCGCGGTCTCTATAGGCTCCCAGCTCTACTAAGTGAAGGGTCAGTAAGACTGGGAAGATAGTGTTAACCAAGCGGAAGGCTAGAGACCGTTCTGTGTTAGTTCAAATAGTAGAACAGAGACAGAAATACAAAGAGTGTTCAATTGAAAAGTTTAATACATCGAAATTTGCCGGTTTTCTCCTGTTCGTATTTTTTATCAGTGAATGGACTAGAACGACAGACAGAGAAAGTTTCTATCTTTGAAGCTTTACTTCTTGGAATGTATTTTTCATACATGACTGCTTAAGCTCACCAACGAAATGTTCTCTGTAATTGAGATTAATAAACTTCCCTAAGATGTTATTCCGACATGAGGAGACCGTGACAAATCACTACGTCTGATGTGGTTCCAACGATATTCGTCACTGGCTCTCTCCCAGAAGAGTTGGTAGCTCGGGAAACATTTATATTTATTTGTGTGTGTTTTCATTTCCCAGTCGGCGCCGTTGCAACGTTAGCTCCTGACATGACGGCTATCTTCATTGTACCAGGCGGCAGCAAGCCAAACACAAGGAAGAAACATGGCCGCTCTGGGACGACGCCGGCATTAAAGTTCTGGAAAAACGAAGCCAGCGTAGGTTTACTTACCGAAGAATGTTGACTTAGAAATTTCATAAATATTTGACTCCTGGGATACGACCTGTAGAAACCGGTGTTAAACACTAAAGTTTGCAGTGTATTAAAACACCGTGACTTGCCCATAAATCTCTTAAGGCGAGTTGAACCTGGAGACAGAATGAAAGGTATACGACTTTCCTAAATGCATTTTGCATCGTGCCGTTGTTTAACATAAATAAGGTAATATACACCCAGGTCTTACGTACATTGAAATTACCCTTTATTTACCTGAAGCCGAAAAATATGGCCTCTATTTGCCACAAGAGGGCAGTTGATGCGTTATATCTTACCATTAAGGAACATAAATAATTGCTTCAGATGAACGTAAGTGTTTAAAGAACACTAGTAGAAAAAAAAACAAACAAATAATCACACAAAACCTGACTGTAACAAACTATTTGTGTGGAATTGTAGTCACTGACCAGTTTTAGGCGCGAAATTCACTATTAAATTAAAACTCAAATATAAGACGTGTATTTAAAAAAGTTGCTAATATAAATCCACTTATCAACCTGTCTGTTTCATATATATATATATATATATGCCTATACTTATACGATGCAAAGTTTAGAACATATCGGTTTATGTTCTAGTTTTGAGTAACAACAAACATTGATATCGAAACTTCTTTTACATCTAAAATGATCATTCGTTTAACATAATAAGCTGCTTAATGAGTTTTAAAATAAATGAAATATATCATTATGAACTTAGTAACTCTTTTATTGATCCATTTTATTATCTCTTGTACCTGAAACAGGCGTTCCTAGCCGTTAACGTAAATCCGTGGGCTAATAGTTAGCAGAAAGGCGCTCCGCCGTTTGACACGGTGGGTACGCTATAAGAATAATGATCAATAAAATAATTCAGTCAGAAAAGAGTTGGCGATAGGTACTTTTTACCAGCAGCCTTCTTTCTAATCTAAAAGTTCAATATTAGATAAGCGCAGATAACCCCTTGTGTAGCTTTGTGCGATAATTCTAAACCAAACAAACGAGTGAATGACACCAACGATAAGTTGTTTGGAAGGAGAATAGGAACCTAGTTTGTGGTCATGGAGTGAATGACACCAACGATAAGTTGTTTGGAAGGAGAATAGGAACCTAGTTTGTTGAACAAGGTGTGAATGACACCAACGATAAGTTGTTTGGAAGGAGAATAGGAACCTACTTTGTTGAACAAGGTGTGAATGACACCAACGATAAGTTGTTTGGAAGGAGAATAGGAACCTAGTTTGTGGTCATGGAGTGAATGACACCAACGATAAGTTGTTTGGAAGGAGAATAGGAACCTAGTTTGTGGTCATGGAGTGAATGACACCAACGATAAGTTGTTTGGA
>NW_013670718.1:0-4309 GCF_000517525.1 Limulus polyphemus | reverse complement strand
CTTTTCCAGCGCAGAAAGAAAGCTGAAATAGCCTTTGTGCAACTTAGCGCGAAAATCATATACAAATCCATACCTGTGCATGAAAGAAATATACTGAGAAAAATAACGACCTCAAAATATTTACATTATATTATTTTGTATCAACGTTTTGTCTTCCTAATCACCATATTATTTAAACATATGATAGTGGTTATCATTGTCTCTGTGAATAGATCAAAATAAAGTGTCCACTGTTCTCGTGAGTAGTTATCATTGTCTCTGTGAATAGATCAAAATAAAGTGTCCACTGTTCTCGTGAGTAAACAGAGACAATGATAACACTCACGAGAACAGTGGACACTTTATTTTGATCTATTCAAACATAAAGAAACAGTGATTTGAAGTGAATCTCAAACGATTTCAGAAAATAGCACAATTTTTCTAAAAGTAGAAGATATTTAAAATATACATATTCTAGTTAAAGAAGACACTTAAATACAGGTACAGCGTTAAGTTTAGGACTTACAAGGCTAAATTCCGGGGTTCGATTCCCCACGATGGACACAACAAATAGCTCAATGTGGCTTTGTTCTCAAACAAGCAAACATTTAAATACTAGTAGTATCCCAAATTTTAACACATTAACACTAGCAGTGAGTAGTCCACTGTTAAGGACCATCAGAATATAAACTTCTATAATGGTTATCTGAAGTAAGTGTCATCATCGCTAGTGCCCCTGAAGTTCGTTAATAAAGTGTGCTACAGACCAACAATAACTGAGCTTTGAAGAAATTATCTGTTAGGTATAAGTTAATTGATGTACTTCTCTAACGTATAGTTCATCAACATTATTATAAATTGATGTACTTTTCTAACGTATAGACCATCAACAATATCATAAGTTGATGTACTTTTCTTATGTATAGATTATCAACAATATCATAAATTGATGTACTTCTCTAACGTATAGACCATCAACAATATCATAAGTTGATGTACTTTTCTTATGTATAGATTATCAACAATATCATAAATTGATGTACTTCTCTAACGTATAGACCATCAAAAATATCATAAATTGATGTACTTTTCTAACTATAGACCATCAACAATATCATAAATTGATGTACTTTTCTAATGTATAGATTATCAACAATATCATAAATTGATGTACTTTTCTAGCATATAGATTATCAACAATATCATAAATTGATGTACTTCTCTAACGTATAGACCATCAACAATATCATAAATTGATGTACTTTTCTAACTATAAACCATCAACAATATCATAAATTGATGTACTTTTCTAACGTATAGACCAGCAACAATATCATAAATTGATGTTCTTTTCTAACGTATAGACCCTCAACAATATCATAAATTGATGTACTTTTCTAACGTATCGTCCATCAACAATATCATAAATTGATGTACTTTTCTAACGTATAGATTATCAACAATATCATAAATTGATGTACTTCTCTAACGTATAGACCATCAACAATATCATAAATTGATGTACTTTTCTAACTATAGACCCTCAACAATATCATAAATTGATGTACTTTTCTAACGTATAGACCCTCAACAATATCATAAATTGATGTACTTCTCTAACGTATAGACCATCAACAATATCATAAATGGATGTACTTTTCTAACTATAGACCCTCAACAATATCATAAATTGATGTACTTTTCTAACTATAGACCATCAACAATATCATAAATTGTTGTATTTTTCTAACGTATCGTCCATCAACAATATCATAAATTGATGTACTTTTCTAGCGTATAGATCATCAACAATAACATTACCGTTCGTAACTTGGTTAAAGAAATTGAATTTGCATTATAGCGGCCCTGTAAATGTGGGTCGTAGGCCCACGGATTTACGACTATGTAAGGAAGTTTAAGAAAAGTTATTCATAATATGTTTTCAATTGCTTGCAATAACTATGCAAAAGTGTTTTAGTTAGTTGTTGTGTTTCTCAGCCATTATCTTGTGTCTGATAAACGAAAGAAAAGGTCGCAGGTATTGTCTTGGTGAACATTATAAAGATATGTGTTTTTTGTAAGATATAATTTTTGATCCTTTTACCAGGTTCAAAGAATAGAAAAATTAAAATGGTTTGATAATCATAGCTAGTTTAACGCGAAATTTGTGAGCTTTTATTGAGTGTTTTTGTTAGATTTTTATATATTTTGTCCGACATTCCTAGTGCCACAAAATCGTTTATTCTGAAACAATACTTTAAGTTCTTCCCAGATTTTCCAACCCTTTGTAACTTGTTAAACCACACGTCACAATAATAAAAATGCTTATGTAGCTTTATCTTCTTCAGTTCACCTTATTAGTTTCTTAAAATTGACACGTATTTATATTTAGTTTAGTTTTTAAAAAACATAACTCAGATATAAACATTAATTTACAGATTCTATTCTTGAACAGATTTTTGGTGTTTTTTTTTAAATAAAATGCTATTTTTATCATCACATCTGTATTCTTAATTGCTTTGGACAAGTTTATTTCTTCTTGTAAATCATCAATTTTATTATTCATTGTATGACCACATGGTGTTCAGATAAAGCAGTGTTGATGTTAATTAACAAGTTATAATACTTAGATACAGATAATGTAACAGAAACAGAACATTTCTAAGGGCTATGGTGAAAGATTATAGAAATCTATGCAGTGTTGACAGAAACAAATACTGCACCATCAACAATTGAGATCAAATCGGTTGATTTGAAAGTTCTCCATTTGTACAACCTCATCAGTTATTCCTGCAGGCGTCACTCTGGGGACGCGGTAGATTGATTCCATCAGATGGACCAGGTACGAAGCTAAAGCCCACCGAATAATGATGCTCTGAGATAAAACCGCAAAATAAAGCGTGCATGCAGAGCGTCAAAAGCCACGCGATTCGAACTTTGTCTATACAGTGAACAGAAAGCTGGGGCTCGCTACGAATTGTACTTCTCAACGGAGCTTTAGTAGGATAATCAACAAGACACAAGGTGGCAGTCTTCCGCAGTTCACCGGTAATAAGGCTGGACTTAGCTTCAACTCTAAAAAAATATATCTACAGAAATATAACCGAAATCGAAGGAGGAAATACTCTTGGAATTTAAATTCATTGTGGGCTGAAGACCGAGGACAGCTTTGTGAAAATGAAGGGTTTTTATCAGCTGTATGCAAGTATTCATCACAGAGAACCTCGTATAGCAACGAAATAGCTTTGGTGATAAAACTAAGACACGCAGCCCGCGAAGGATATTACAGTCTTCCAAATCGCGCAGCCAATACACATTAGAAAGTTGTTATGTACAATGAAGAAACGATGAAGTAGTGAACATTAGGGTTTTATGTTCGTTCATAATCGCCAGGAAGTAAATGGAAACCAGCTGCCGCGAGGAAAGATGTTTCTTGGATTGTGATTTACTTTTTCAGGGGTAACTACACAGATAACTAACACTTGAGGTAAATGTCAGGGCTACGTACACTGATAACTAGCCCAAGCGATAGATTTCAGGGCTAACTACACTGATAACTCACACGTGAGGTAAATTTTTGGGCTAACTACACAGATAACTAACACAAGAGGTAGATATCAGGGCTTAGTAGCCTAGTAACAAACACAAGAGGTAGGCTAAGTACATTGATAACTCACACATCAGATAAATTTCAGGGCTAACTGGTAACTCACACAAAAGGCTATAAGTATAAGGTAGATTTATAAACACAATGAATTGCGTTATTTCAAATTTGAATATTTCTTTTTTGGAGGGATAAATATTTGAATATTTTCATTTACTGAAAACAGAAAACAAACATTTTAATTGTAGTGATATGAAAATGATGGATGATATAATATAGTTAGACATTGAATATCATGTGTGCTTAAGGTTTATTGTTAAATAATATAATTAACTCATTGGTAATCAAATAAAGAGTTTTCAAACTAAATTTCATTGAATAAACATAAATAGCTCCATAGTTCTAACTCATGGAGTATCTAGGTATATAACTGTAGTCAGTATAACACAGTCACCATACCGGATGTACCCTTTGTTACAATATAACACAGGCACCATACCGGATGTATCCTTTGTTACAATATAACACAGTCCCCATACCGGATGTATCCTTTGTTACAATATAACACAGCCGCCATACCGGATGTATCCTTTGTTACAATATAACACAGTCCTCATACCGGATGTATCCTTTGTTACAATATAACACAGTCACCATACCGGATGTATCCTTTGTTACAATATAACACAGTCACCATACCGGCTGTCTCCTTTGTTACAATATAAC
>NW_013670717.1:59608-76055 GCF_000517525.1 Limulus polyphemus | reverse complement strand
TTCTAACATTACAGTATAGACACATATCGTCACAACTTCAGTATGATCTAGACTAATTCACAGTACTTTACACACACACACTTAAATTGTCAAAAACAAGATATGTTCAATTCTAACATTACAGTATAGACACATATCGTCACAACTTCAGTATGATCTAGACTAATTCACAGTACTTTACACACACACACTTAAATTTTCAAAAACAAGATATGTTCAATTCTAACATTACAGTATAGACACATATCGTCACAACTTCAGTATGATCTAGACTAATCCACAGTACTTTACACACACACTTAAACTGTCAAAAACAAGATATGTTCAATTCTAACATTACAGTATAGACACATATCGTCACAACTTCAGTATGATCTAGACTAATCACAGTACTTTACACACACACTTAAACTGTCCAATATTTATGTTAATTAATGTTTTTTTCATTCCCAGGTTTCCTATATTTAGGTTTTATATACACAGTTATTCCATAAAAAATCTAAATTGGAGGTGTGTGCTTATCTAAGAGTTATTGCCATTGTTTTTGTCAAAAAGAAGTTTAAAAAACACACTATTTTGAATATAACCTTGAGTAATGATTCCCTACTAGTGGAGTGATAAGCTATATTAAACAATTCGTATAAAACACTATCGTTTTGTTTTTCCATGCAGCCAAAACCCTACACTCAATATAGAATAGTTTTATATCATTCTCGTCTTTGAACTCTTGAAATGACTTAAATATATTTAGTACTGAAATATCGAAAAAATACTGCTTTGTGTGTGCTAACATTTACTTGTCTTTATTTCATTCCAGTTCTGTACTGTTGATACTGGAAGTTAATACTGTTACAGCTCAACGGGTTTAAACTTCAATTCAGCGAAGAAATCCCTTTTCTTCTAACCATTACGGAATTTAAGTGTAGCCTCTAATGTTTGTACATTTACAGTTTTGTTTTTGAATTTACTTTGCACCTTTTTTTTTATCCAAACTATTCCGGACGGCAAGCGGAACGTTCTCGTTAGTTTATTTGTTTGTTTTTTAATGTTATTAAGAGCAAAGCTACACAATGGGGTATTTGCTCTCTACTCATCACAGGGATCAAGCCCCGAATTTTAGTGTTATAAGCTCTCAAGCCTATGTGCCTTTGTTGTCAAGTAACATAATGTTAAAACTGATCTGTATAGTACAGCAGAGTTGTCGTTCATGAGCAAGTTGGCGTGTTTTTAACTGTCAAAATGTTATATATATATTGTCTACAAAACGTTATATTCATAATATACATGATAACACTTATTATGTCGATGTTTTTGTGAATTTTGCTTTATAATAAGGAATGATGTAGTTTGTTGTTTTTTAGTCACAAGAAACAGCCAATAATGAAAAGACTTCAGAACTGGTTAAAATCATATTAAAATATATGGACAAATAATCTCTCTAAACTGTGTAGTAATAATCACTGATACGTACTAAACAGACAGAGTTTGGTTTAGACGTTTGAAGGGAAACAAGCCTCATTTTTGAAGAATGTTTACATAAGAAATATTCTTCGGAATTTTAAAACCCTGCGACTTATAAAAAAACAGATCCCAGTACAGTTGGTTCAATCTCTTGTGACCTAATTGGTCCTTATTAGGCCGCACTCTCTCGCGAGATTGACATTGAATATTACCGCACGTACGCAAGACAACGCTAAATGAGCACAACCAACTTACATGTGGCTCTCATTGCGGCCATTAGAGCTGTGATTTGTTGACGTCGGCTCATACATCACATCAGAGACATCCATAAGCTCGAAAATAAGACAGTCAAAAAGATAACCAGACGAAAAGAAAAAGGAAAAAACATCTTATGAATACCCATCGTTGTCGGATAGAAAAATGAAGCTCATTGCACATTTAGTACAGTGTCTCTTCAGTAATGTTAACCAGATCAAGATAGAAAACTGTTCATGAATAGTGAGAAGTCCTGGCTGGCGCCTAGCGTATCATTAGGTCATTCTACACGTCGGGTAGTCTTTCAAACCACAAGGCCTAAAATTCGCTTATTCTTCAGTTCTCTGTCAAGCAGCTTTTCCACTCAATCAGTTAACCGCATAGATGCACTGCGTCAGCGGTGTTAATATGACGATGGCTTACAGAGGCCAATGACAGACAAGTACTAGTAAACATGTAGTATTTACACTTCTTGTACTAATACACACGCTCCTCCAACTTGTGCTGTACTAATACACACGCTCCTCCAACTTGTGCTGTACTAATACACACGCTCCTCCAACTTGTGCTGTACCAAATTCGCAGAATGTTTATCTCTTTGTTGGTCTAAAACACAGATAAGCCGAAAGTTTTCCGATTCTGTTAAACATTCATATTCAAATTAGACCTATCGACTTTAAATATGAAGGAATGTACAAGCTGTACCCCCACTCCACACACACACACACACATAAACAATGCGAACTCGTACTTTTAAAATATCATTTTCTGGTCTATGTGTTTCTAAATTAATTAGATTCTCAATTTCAACACAAGTACCCCAACCCCAACGAGCCACACCCCTATTTTTGTAGGCTTGACGATATGCATCAGTTTATTTGTGCAACGTGAATTTTGATAGACTTTATTCTGACCTGTTTGTTTTAGCTTACCGGATGTACTCATGTTTAATTAAAAATCTACAGAAGGATTTGAAGTTACTTGATGCTGAAAATATAAGGAAATTAAAAATGGAAACTTCATTTTATTCCTAAGCTATAGGAATACTAATGTGAGGTCTCGAAAACATTTTAAAATTAGATTCGGTAAATCCGTCAGAAAAGTAGACCAGCAGCTCATAGTGCCATAAAACAAACGTCTGGAGCATGTAATCAACTTTCTTTGATATTCAGAGCTCTAGAAAAGGTCCGGCTATGAAACAAAGTGATTAAGTTGAGAGGTTCGTTATTGTGAAAGTATGACGTTACACCCAACCCACAAAGCTTTCCTACAATGTAGTGTCATTAGTATGATGAGACGAACTTAATTATCACTTTAAACCTAGCTGAGCTTCTCATGTAGGAGATCGGCAAAATAATCCTGTTGGAGTAAAAATAAATCTTCCCTCGAACTACTATCTATTAATGGCCCATTTGTCCATCTATCTAAATTCTTTATAACAGATTAACGTGTAAAACGCAATTATTTATTTATTTATTCCTACACAGAAGCGAAACAAGAATCTACTTTTTATTTGATAATTCTGTACACTTAAGAGTTTTTTGCTTATTCATGCATATATGAGTATATATATACATATGTATACAGCTGTCTATAAATTAAGAAATACATCGTTAGCGATCAACACAATTTTCTCCGTAACGTTTGAACATCAGTGTATTCGAAACATACTGATAAACATTATTACACACTATAACACCAGTGTATTTGAAACATACTGATAAACATTATTACACACTATAACACCAGTGTATTTGAAACATACTGATAAACATTATTACACACTATAACACCAGTGTATTTGAAACATACTTATAAACATTATTACACACTATAACACCAGTGTATTTGAAACATACTTATAAACATTATTACACACTATAACATCAGTGTATTGGAAACATATAATAATGTTTATCAGTATGTTTCGAATACACTGATGTTATAGTGTGTAATAATGTTTATCAGTATGTTTCAAATATACTGGTGTTATAGTGTGTAGTAATGTTTATCAGCACACTATAACACCAGTGTATTTGAAACATACTTATAAACATTATTACACACTTTAACTTCTTTATACTTTTGACTTTTGAAATTTAAATTAGTAATGGAATAACCAAAAATATGTCACAATGCAATTACATTGTTACAACAGTTCGGAATTACATAATACATATCACACAATTATTTCAACATTTTGAAAGTAATGTTTTTGTGTTTCGAATTTACAGAACCTTAAGTACATACTACAGAAGAGTTTCTCGATTTTTTGCACTTCAAGATCCATTTAGTTATTTGGCACAATAGCAAAGGCATGCAAAGAAAGTTGATGACTCATTAGCACCCTCACCAATTGTATTTATCATGCACGTAAAGGTTTTTTCTGTATTTATACTGTAAAACAGTAACTTAGCTATAAAATCGGTTTCGCTATATTAACTTTTTAGACTAAACTTTAGGGCAGTTATAGTAGTCCTACCCTGCGACAATGCATAGCTGCGCGTCTAATGGCCCAACTGCTGAGAATCACTAACTACAAAATGTCAGACACAAATAAAAATCACAGTTATCGAATAGAATTTTAGAAAATTAATAAAGTTGTTCTGATAGAAGTACTATTCTAGTGTGAAGGTATAATACCAGTAAACTTATTCAACCGTTGGCGTAAATCTGAAGTTAGAACTTAATTTTAGGGTGAACTTATCTGCAAAAGAAAATAATAAATAAATAAACCTTAGGGTGAGCTTCTCTAACAATATGCATCACGTCTGATAACTTTCATTCTAAAGAAAAACATTATTATTCAAAAATAAGTTAGAAAGGTAATTCCAAGTCATAACTTACTTCAGAAGATAGGATTCCATGTATCGTACAAAAGGTTTCTTCCAGAATTTGAAGAGTGAAATAAATGTTTCTTCACCCATCCTACAAAAGGTCTTCTTCCAGAATAGTAACAATGAAATAAGTCTCCATCCATCGGCAAGGAGGTGTTTTTCTAGAATATTAATAAAGAAACAAGTCTTCATCCATCATACAAGATGGTAATAATTTAAAAAGTCCCCATCCTACAAGAGGTGTTGCTTCAGAATAATAACATTGAAACAAATTTTCTTCGTCCATCGTAGAAAAGGTGTTGATCGAGATTTGTAATAATGAAACAAGTTTCTATACATCATCTAAGAGGTGTTGTTTCAAATTATTAACAATAAAACAAATCTTCTGCTGTCATAAAAGAGGTTATGTTCTTGGATATTAACAGTGAAACAAGTCTCCATACACTGTACAAAAGGTGTTATTTCAGATTGGAAAAATGAAACAAGTCTACATCCATCCGTCCCAAAAGGGATGTCGCTTCAGGAAGGTAAGAATGAAACTAATCTGCTGCCATCGTACAAGATGTGTACTTGGATGTTAACAATAGAACAAGCTTCCACCCATTGTATAAGAGGTGTTGCTCCAGATTGTTAAAAATTAAACAAATCTCCATTCATTCATCCTTCAACGGGTGATGCTCCAGAATTGTAAAAAAAAGAAAAATTCTCGATACATTCATTGTACAAAAAATGTTGCTCCAGAATAATAGCATTGAAATTATCCTTCATAGATCATACAAAAGGTATTGCTCCATATTAGTAACAATGAATAGTCTCCCTCTATCATACAGAGGAAGTTACTCTAGAATTTTTACTATGAAACAAGTCTCTATCTCATAAAAGAGGTATTGTTTGAGATAGGTAACAATGAAACAAGTCTGCATCAATCACATAAGAAGTTTTCCAAACTTGTAGATTTAGAACAAGTTTTGTCTATGAAACATGTTGTTCCAGATTGGTAACTATGAATCAAATCTACATCCACCATAAAATGAGAAGTTTTCAAGAATGGTAACAAAGAAAGGAGTCAAAATCTATCAAAAAAATAGTGTTGATTCAGATTTTTAATAAAGAAACATGTCTTCCTCCATCCATCATACAATAGGTATTGTTCCAGAGCAGAAACACTGAACCCCTTGTACAAAACGCGTTCTTCCAGAATGATAACAAAGAAACAAGTTTCTCTCTATCCATCGTACAAGAGATGTTGTTACAGAATGCCAATATTGTAAGAAGTTTAATTTGTCTAAAATATCTCTTTTTCTAAAATAGTAACCATGAAAAAGTCTTCCATCTTCTATTCTACAAGATGTGTTCTTCCAGATTGGTAACAGGTAACAATGAAACAAGTGTTGTTATAAAATGGTAAAATTGAAAAAAAGTCTCCATCCATCATACAATAGGTATTCTTCCATATTGGTAATAGATAATTAAGACTCCATCCCTCATACGAAAGATATTGCTCAAATTGATAACAATAAAATCTGTCTCCATCCATCGTACCAGAGGCGCTGTTCCAAATTGGCCACAATAAAGCAAGTCTTCATCCATTTTAGAAGAGTCTTCATTCGACAAAACAAGAGGTGCTATTCTAGAATGTTCATAATGAAAAAAAGTATTCACCAATCATGCAAGAAGTGTCTATCCAGTTTGATGACATCAAAACAATTCTCCATCCATTGTACAAAATGTATTGTTCCAAATTAGTAGAAATGAAACAAGTCTCCTTCTATCTTACAAGAAGTGTAGTTTCATAATAGCAACAATGAAACAAAAATCAATTTATTATACAAGAAGTTTTCTTTGAGAATGTTACCAATGAAAGAAGGCTCCATCCATCGTTCTAAAGGTGCTTCTAAAAACGGATAAAAATGAAAAACATCTCCATCTGTCGTTCAAGACGTGCTGCTTGATAATAGTAACAATGAAACAAGTTTCCATCCATCGTACAAGAGGTGTTGTTGCAGAATGGTGACAATGAAACAAGTCTTCATCCATGTTTTCAGAAGAGAAACAGAGAGTATCCAGTGAAAATTCTTTATTTCCTCAATGTTTCACTCTGCAGTTCATCAAGAGACATACACCTTACAGAACACTATCCAGTAAAAATTCTTTATTTTCTCAACGTTTCACCTTGCAGTTGTTCAAGAGATAAACACCATACAGAACACAAGCCTAGTCTTAACAGAACAAAAGAGCTGATGTAATTGCTATCAATAGCACTCATCACTGTAGCATGGAGATGTTCCTTGCAACTCTCTTTTATATGTCACTCATTTTCACCAATATATTTTTTGTTTCAAATATCACAAGATATACTGTGAACTAAATACATCTTTCTCTATACGTTTCTTCTGAACTTCCAGATTACATGCAGTACAGTTGTTCTTCTGACAATGATCGCAGGGTGTAAATGCTGAGTACGCTAAATGAAATTTAAGCGAATATCCAGGCTTATTTTACCACATTTATAGGCAAATCCAATTCTCTCTCAAATTTCGTAATGATATCATGAATGTAGGACTAATAAAAGGTGTTATAAATGCAATATTTTCTTCCTTACTCCTGTTCTTTTTCCTTCTTTGTTATGAATGGTGAAAATGTTATTAATCAATCTTTCAGGATAACCATTCGATTTTAAAATTTCCCGAAGATCTAAGTCTTTTTTTATACGTTACTAATCACCTTACCATCTAATACAGCCGTAGAAGTTCTAGAAATTGTGAGTGTTCACCTGGTTGATATTTTCGTGAACCTGGTTTCGGAAGTAATGAAAGAGAACCACTCTCTTCAAACCACCATTTCAAATCCCATAAATATTGTCAATAAAACGCAGCCAGAGGGCAGGAGAATGTTCTCCATCAAGGTCCAGTTGGGTATTGTTTTAATCTCAATGGCATGCATAAAAACTACATCAAAAGCTACAGCCACCTTCTTACCTATGGCTACTTCATGAATTTGAAGGTAAATTTGTTCTCCAAACCTGAAAACATTCTTATGTACAACAAACTCCAGGAGTCTATGCACATCAGGTAGGGAGACCCCATAGACATCCACGTTAGTCTTATTTTAATCTCAAATGGACTTGACAATGTCAAGTAACTCATGGATTGGAATGAATAGGTATAGTGCATATATATCAAAAGAAAAGATAAATATGTTAGTAGTAATGTTATCAATGCTGGAGTTCAACTTCTTAAGAAGATCAAAGATGCTACCCTCCAGTGGCACAGTGGTATTATGTCTTTGGGCTTATACTGCTAGAAACTGGGTTTTGATACCCGTGGTGGGCAGAGAACAGATAGCTCTTTGTGTAGTTTTGTGCTTAATAACAAACAACAACAACAATTAAAGATGCTAGTGAGACAGGATGCAACAAATTACAATAAAGAGAGGATGGAGAATCTCTTTTAGCAACCAGTAAATGTTTTCTGTGGGTGAACCACAGGCTGAGACAATAGGTCTAAGTCATATGTTGGATTTGTAGTCCTTTGGTAGGCCATAAAACTCAGATGTTCTACTATGATGAGAGTTAAGACCACAAAAGGACTTTATATTAGAAGAAACTTTCCCAGTATCACTAAGTAGATTATTATCTGCCCTTTCCATGTTTCCTATGGTGTTAGAATCCAAGCTCCCATAAGTATTACGATCATTGGGATGGACAATAGCTTTGTTCAGATAGACATCCTTATCCATAACAATAAATTCACCTCCCATATCAGAAACTTTAATTTTTAATTTTGTTTTAGTTCCTTTAGTGCATTGGTCTCGATTTGAGTTAGGTTAGTTTTGTTACTGTAACCTGAAAACTTAGCTATAATATTCCTAAATTTTCGTCTCAAAAGTATTATGCAATGTTCAATATCTTCAGAACTTGCTGGTGGAATACAACGTAGATGATCAAAAGGTAATATAAGTTTATGTCCAGTGGTATCACTGGGTGAGGTAGAAGTAGTAACACAGTTGACTGATGTATGGTGCTGGGATGGTACATCAGTGTTTAGAAGGATAACTTGATTAACTCCAGTGCTACTATTTACAACAACTCGAAGATTATTCTTTTTGGAAGTGTCTACGTGGTCATCAGAATATAAAGTGTATGATATTTCCTAAAGTGTTCATTCCATCTAAGACCATAAATAGTCTTCCTAAGAGATGACAATATATAAAGTTCAGTGTTAGAGTTTATCCTTGCAGGAGTTTCAAACTTGGAACCTTTGGAAAGCAAAAACAGTGTAACTTTAGGTAATGGTTGAATTGTATTTAATAACTCATCAATTGTAGAATTGTCTGTATTGGTTAAGATCAAAGACTGGTTAGATTTTAACACAGAAACATTTTCTTGCAAAGATTTCTTTAATTCTTACAAAGTTTCATTGCAGTGCTTAATGTATATTACATGAGCCCCAAGTGGCACAGCGGTATGTCTGCGGACTTACAACGCTCGAATCCTGGTTTCGATACCCGTGGTGGGCAGAGCACAGATAGTCCGTTGTGTAGCTTTGTGCATATATTACAAACAAACCATTCCATGAAATATTTTTCTTGGTTTCTTTAATGATAGCGAGATTTAAGTTTAAAATGCTGATATGATACTCTCTTATTTTTTGAACAGGCTATCAGTCACGCCATAAAAAATAGCCATTAACAATTTATTAAGTCTATGGTATGAATGACTAGAGTCATTAATTCAAGTTATTAACTGATATCTTTCACAACACCTTATACTATGAAATTGTTAAGATGACACTTTAATAAAAAAAACAGCTGTACTAGTAAATTTGATATTGTGTTTCAAGTAACGAGAAAAAGCACTGTGAAAATGTTGGCAGACATGCAAAAATCCAAAAGAATTCAGGTAGTGTAGTGAAAATTCTTTAATTCCTCAAAGTTTGCCTCACGGCTTTATCAAGAGGTAGACATCCTACAGAAGACAAGCTCAGTCTTAACAAAAAAAAACAGCTAATGTCATTTAAAATAATAACAATGTATTCCCATGAATCTTCTGACACGAAATAACGTCATCAACAATGAAAAGGTAACAGTAATAAATGTATTACAAGAATATAACCATGGCAAATTAAATATTCATTTAAGACCGAAAACAAAAGATGGTTCATGTGAACATTCAAGCTTGATAAATAGGTACATGTAAACAGTAAATGCAGTTAAAACCAAATATATACAAAGAAATAAAGTAAAAGATATTAAAACGTTCATATGTGCATATATATAAATACTATTTAAAATAGTAACCCTGTATCCTTGTTGATTAAAGCCTTCTCAGATCTGATGAAACCGTGATATTTTCTTTCTGTTTTAATACTAAAACGGTGATTGGATTAAGGCACACTATGTCCATTAATAAAATGTGCTGCAACTCCATTTTTTTAAATCTCACCTTTCATTATAACACGAAGATATTTCATGCAATGCTCTTTTATGGGTCTCCCAGTTTCTTCAATATATATTTTTCGTTACAAATCCCTCAGTAGATACTGTAAACCACACATTCATCCATACATTTCTTCAGAAGTTTCAGATTACAGAGGATACAGTTATTCTTCTGATAATAATCGCAGGTTTTAAACGTTGAGCACATTAAATTGGATTTAAGCAAACGTCCAGATATTACCAGCACACATATAGACAAACCCGTCTCCATTTTTTGTACAAGAGATGTTGTTCTAGAATGTTAACAATAAAAAAAGATTATATCAATTGTAGAAGAAGTATTGTTACATATTATTAACAATAAAACAAGTATAAGTCGATCTTACAAAAGGTGTTGTTTCAGCTTCATAACAATTAATCAAGTTTCCATCTGTTATACAGTTGTTCCAGAGAGGTAAGAATGAAACAAATCTTGTTTTATCCTAAAGAGGTGTTGGGGCAGATTAGTAGCAATCAAACAAGTTCTCATCCATCGTACAAGAAGTATTCATCTAGATGGTTAATAATGAAAAAAGTCCCCATCCATTATACAAAACAATGACATAGATCTCTATCCACCGTATTAGAGGTGTTGTTCCAAAATTCTCTCATTGAAATAAATCTCCATCCATCATACAAGTGGAATTTATTCAGATTGATAACAATAAAACAAGTCTTCATCCACATAAAAGAGGTGATGTTCCTGAAGGGTAACGAGGAATAAAGTTTTCATCTATCATGCAAAAGGTGTTGTTACAAAATAGTAATAATGAGACAAGACTCCATCCATCACACAAGAGTTGTAGCTCCTGATTGGTATCAATGAAACAAGTCTATATCCATCACAAAAGAGGTGTTGTTAGAGAATGGTATCAATGGCACACGGCTTCTTATGATGGGCAAGAGGTCTGTTCCAAAATGGTAGAAACGAATCATGTCTTCTTCCAGTGTACGAGAAGTGTTGTTCTAGAATGGTAACAATGATGCAAGTCTCCATTTATCGTACAAGGCTTGTTCTTCTAGAATTTTAATAATGGAGCAAGACTTCATACATTATATCACTGATTTTTTCAAGATTGGTGACAATAAAAGAAGTCTCCATCCACCATCCAAGAGGTATTGTTCCAGAATGGTAACAATGAAAATATTTTTCATCCACTGTACAAGATGTATTGCTCTTAATTAGTAATTAGTAGCAATAAAACAAGTCTCCATCGATCAGAAAGGATGTGTTGTTTCAAAATGATAACAATGAAACAAATTATCATACATGGTACAAGAGATGTTTCTCTAAAAATGTGACAATGAAACCATTCTTCTTTCATCGTACAAGAGATTTTTCTCCAAAATGATAACAACAACAACAACAAAAGAAGTCTCTGTTCCTTGTAAAAGAAGTTTTGTTCTCGAATGGTAACAAAGAAATAAGTTGTCTTCTTTCATCATGCAAAATGTGTTGCTCCAGAAGTAACACTGCAATAGGTCGTAAAAGAAGTGTTTAACTAGGCTGATAATAATGAAACAAGTGTCCAACCACCATACACGAAGTATTGTTCCAGATTGGTAATAGTGAAACAATACTCCACCCATTACATAAAGGTGTTGTCTCAGAATGAGTCAATGAAACAAGTCTTCCAATGTAGAAGAGTTGTTGTCTTAGAAGGGTATCTATGAAACAAGTTTGTTTTTTTTCCAATGAGTGAGAGTGGTTGTTCTAGAATGATAACAATGAAGCATATCTCCATCCATCATAATATTACTAACAATGGAACAAGTCCTTATCCATTGTCCAAGAAATATTGCTCCAGAATAATAAAAATCAAGCAAGTATCCATCATAGAAGAGGTGTTTATCTGTACTGGTAATAATGAAACAAGTGTTTTTCTATATAGCAACAATTAAACTGGTCTTGACACATTATATGCCAGCTATTTTTCCAGATAGGTAACAATGAAATGGTTTTGATCCATTACATGAGAGCTGTTTTTCCAGAATGGTATCAAAGAAACAAGTCTCCATCCATTGCACAAGAGGTTTATATGCAGAATGATCTCAATCAAGCAAATCTTCTTCCAATGTACAAAAAGTGTATATCCAGAATAGTAACAGTAACAACGAAAGAAGTCTCCATTTATCGTGCAAAAGGTATTAATAATAGTAATGAAACATCCATCCATCATACAAGAGGTATTGTTCCAGATTGGTAACAATGAAACAGGTCTCCATCCATTGTATGAGAGGTGTTGTTCCAGAATGGTATGAATAAAATACTTCTCAATCTACCATATAAGAGATGTTTATCCACAATGGTATCAGTGAAACAAGTCTCCATCTATTGTACAAAAAGTGTTGTTGCAGAACGGTAACAATGATATTATTCTTCCATAGTGCAAGAGGTGGTGCTCCCAACTAGTAACAATAAAATGTTCTAAAATGTTAATAATGAAACTAATTTTCATACAGTGTACAAATGTTGTTATTCCAGATTGATAACAATGAAAAAGTATCCATCCATTGTATAAAAGGTGTTGTTTCACAATGATAACAATGAAACTATTAATTTCCATTGTACACAGTTCCTCCAAATTGATAACAGTAATACAGGTCTCCACCCATCAGAGAAGTGGTGTTCTACCAAAATGATATCAATCAAAAAGTTTTCATCCATTGTACAATAGGTGTTTTTCGAGAACGGTCGCAATGAAACTATTATTCTTCCATCATAAAAATTGGTAATGAAAAACTTGTCACCATCCATCATAAAAGAGGTGTTGCTCCAGAACGGTAACAATGAAACAAGTCTTCATCCACAGGAGGTTTTTGTCCAGATTGATAATATTGAGACAAGTTTCCATCCACAGAAATAGCTGTTTTTTCCGAATAGTATCAATGAAACAAGACTCTGTCTATAGTGCAAAAGGTGTTGCTATACAATAGTAATAATAAAATAAGTCTCCACTCATCATATAAAATGTGTTGCTTCAGATTCGTAACAATGAGATATTAACAACTGTATGAAATATGTTGTTTTAGAATGGTAACAATGAAACAAGTCTCCATTCATCGAAGAAAACGTGCTGTTCTAGAATGTTAATAATGAAACAAGATTTTCATATTGTACAGATGTTGTTCTTCCAGACTGATAACAATGAAACAAGTCTCTATACATCGTACAAAATATGCTGTTCCAGAATTATAATAATGAAACTATTTTTCTTCCATCGTACAGGAGATGTAGCTCCATCTATAGTAAAAGAGGAGTTATTCAATAATAATAACAGTAAAACAACTATTCATCCATACATAGAAGGTGAGGTTTTTGTCTAGATTAATAATGTTGAAACACGTCTACCTTTATAGAAAGGAGGTTTTGTTTCGGAATGGTAATAATGAAACAAGTCTCCCTCATCATTCAAGAGGTATTGTTATAGAAAGTTAGTAATGAAAAAAGTTTTTATCCATCCTAGAAGAGATGTTGTTCCAGATTGGTAATAATAAAACATGTCTCCATCTATTGTCTAAAAGGTGTTGCTCCAGAATAGTAATTATAAAACAAGTCTCCATCCATCACACAAGAGGTGCTGTTTCAGAATTGTAGCAATAAAATAAGTCTCCATCCATCCTACATAGTGTACATACATTGTATAAGTGCTATTGTCTTAATTGAAAGAATGAAATAGGTCTCCAGCCATCATAGAAGGTGTGTTGTTCCAAAATGGTATCAATGAATGAAGACTTCTTCTATTATACAAAACGTGTTGTTTTAGAAAGGTAAAAATGAAACAAGAATTCTTCTATCATGTAATATGTTTTATTGTAGAATGGTAACAATGAAACAAGTATTCATCCATCGAACAAGAGATGTTGTTCTGGATTTGTAGAAAGGAAACAAATCTTCTTCAACATAAAAAATATGTTCATTATGTTTCGTACAAGAGCTGTTGGTACAGATTAGTAATAATGAAACAAGTCTCCATCAATCATACAAGAGAAGTTGGTTCAGATTTTCACATTGAAACACGTCTTCCTCCATGAAACAGGTGTTGATCCAGTATGGTAACAATGAAACAAGTTTTTATCCAATGTTCAAGAGGTGTTGTTCTACTTTGGTTACAATGAAACAGGTCTCCATACATCAGGTATGTAAGAGGTGTTGTTCCCCAATGACAACAACGAAACACACCTCCTTCATTCGTACAAGAGGTACTGATTCAGATTTTCACAATTAAACAAATATCCATCCATCATACAAGAGGTGTTGTTACAGAATGGTAACAATGAAACAACTTTCCCTCCATCCTTACTAAAAGATGTGTTTCTTCAGATTAGCAATATTGAAACAAGTCTCTATCTACTTAAAACAGATGTTGGTTCAGAATGGTAATAATGAGATGTTGATCTATATTGGTAACAGTGAAACAATTGTCCATCCATCGTAGAAGAGGTGTTGTTCTCCATTGATAACAATGTATCAAGTCTCTCTCCATCCTTTCACAAAAGGTGTTGTTGCAAAGTAGTTACAAAGAAATAAGTCTCTCACCATCCATCGTATAACAGATGTTGTTCCAGAATGAAACAGGAATGTACAGGATGTGTTGTTCTAGAATGTTAACAATGAAACAAATCTCCGTTCATCATATAAGATGTATTCTTCCAGAATGCTAACAATGAAGCAAGTTTCATTTGTCTACAAAATATATTGTTCCAGAATTATTAAATTGAAATAAGTCTTCGAATATATCTTTCACGAGGCATTTCTTCCGAGATGGTAACGATATAAGTCTCTCGGTCTGTTTCATACACGAGATATTACTCCTGAATAGTGACAATGAAATAGGCTACATCATTTTTTGTTTAACAGCAATTGCTTCTGAACAGCAACAATGACACAATTCTTAATCTTGCTTTCAACAGGTATATCTTCAGAATAATTACAATGAAACAAATCTTGGTATCTGTCTTACACTGACTGAATACAAGATATTATTACAGAATGGTAGCAATAGGTCAATACTCCCATCGGTTGTACATGAGATATTGCTCCAAAGTGGTGATAATGAAGTACGTTTTTACCTGTTTTATACGAATTATGTCTCCAGAAACTAAACATAAGGTCAGTATCTTGATCTGTAGAGTTAAAGTTTTAATATATCTAAAGAAATGACCGATATTATAAGCTATTTTTCCAAGTGTTTTGTTGAGAATGGTACTTTATAACAGCTGGAGCCTTATCTCGTGAAGTTAGTCCAAGCGATACTGGTTACTGTACCATGTGGACGTTCTCAAGAAGCATCCCCATGGCGAAGGTTTTAATTACGTTTAAGTGACGGGGTTGTAGTCGGCCATTTGCTTCTGTTGTTCGAATTGCGATAATTCGTTTACATTTGCCGTAATGCTGCTGGTACACACATGGGTTCCGTGAGCTGCACGTAATAGGAAGTCCGTCCCTGGTGTCCGAGCAAGCAAGTGCCTCGCATCTGTCACACAGCTGTTTTCAGACACTACACTATATACGGATATAGTGTTGCTTGTTATAGTTTTAAAAGATGTTGCACAAATAGCTTGAAATGATACTGTACTAAGGACAAACTTCGTAACTCATCAGAGCCTAATTTTGTTGGAAAGTGAAGAGCAAAAAAGCTAGTTAATCTAACATAGTTCCTAATAATAGTGTATGTACACCAACTAGGAAGAGTGGGAGAGAGCACGTGCTCCTTCTGCTCTATGTGTTAGGTGTCTATGGTCTAAAATAAATAAACGAAAAATAGACAAACACAAAAGAAAAATATAATATTTGCTGTAATTATGACATACTGTGTAATTAAACAGGCGATGCATGGACTAATCCAGAAAAAAGCTTCTAAGTCCATTGTAGTAACGATATATCATGCTACTAAATACATGATATATGGGCGTAACAAAGAAGTTATAATACGAAATTAAATTCTAAACACTATAGACACACGTACTTAAGATAATGTATACTTTAGATAATTATTAACAATTACATGTACTGGTTGTTCGAATTCAATACTTATAAAAATTATTACTTTTTATTTAAATCTTTATTTCAGAAATTAAACGAAAAGCTAGAGCAGCTGAAGCCACACCCATCTCCATATCTAGTAATGATACACTATATATTATGGGCGTAGCTAGATATATAGTGTATCTTTACTACACTATGTAACTAAATACAAATGGAAAGATCTATATTTACTGTAATAACTACATGTTATGTATTTATCTGAATGATATTCTGACTGACACAGAAAGAAACCCACATCAAATGACACAAGTGATCTAAAAAATTAAATGATTTATTTCATAAACGTGCAGATACTCGTAGACAGATTTTGTTAAACAAGACCGATGTCTGTAGGTTTACTTTCTTCTTAGAATTCTTCTCAAGAAGTCAA
>NW_013670717.1:52839-59032 GCF_000517525.1 Limulus polyphemus | reverse complement strand
GCTTATTGACTTCTTGAGAAGAGTTCTAAGAAGAAAGTAAACGTACAGACATCGGTCTTGTTTAACAAAATCTGCCTACAAGAAAATCTGTCACCAAAGTACACCAACATCCGAATACTCGTAGACCTGTATATACTCTGTAAATTAGTACACAATGCGTAAATAAACCTAGCTTTTTTGTTTGTTGTTAAGCGCAAATCTACATAATGTGTCATTTGTGACTGGCTCACCACGGGTATCGAAATCCAGTTTTTAGCATTATAAACCTTCAGATTATGGGGGGGGGGAAGCAAGCCTAGCAAAAACTTCAATATATTCTGTTGATTTTGTTTTGTTATTTGATGAATTTCGCGCAAAAACTACTCGAGGGCTATCTGCGCTAGCCGTGATTAATTTTGAAGTGATAGACTAGGGGAAAGGCAGCTAGTCAAAACATGTATCGCCAACTCGTGAGCTAGTCTAATCGAATAATGGGATTTGACCGTTTATCTTATAACACATCAATGGCCCCAAAGTTTGGAGCGAGATGTTTCTTTCAGCGGTAACGGGGTGCGAACCACGGAACCTCCGTTCACAGTCAATCACGTAGGCACTTGTAGTAATGACACACTGTATAACTCGATGCTTGGACTACTCAAAAAAAAAAATCATGAAAAATCTGCTGTATTAGTCATACAGTGTGAAACTAAATACTTGATGTGTGGATTAATCCATTGAATAGAATTTCATTACCTACTGTAGTTACGATGCGTTGTGTAACTAAATGTACGATACGTCGACTAATCCAGAGGAAAAGAAAAAATAACAACTTAAATATCTACTGTAGTAATAATAGATTGTGTAAATAAGTCCACGGTGTGTGGTATGAGCAAGAAAAAAAATCATCTACTGTAGTAATAATACATTGTGTATCTAATTCAAGATGTCTCGACCAGTAATAAACTGTGTAATTAATTAAATACAATATGCCTCGACTAATCCAGAGGAAAAGAAAAAATAACAACTTAAATATCTACTGTAGTAATAATAGATTGTGTAAATAAGTCCACGGTGTGTGGTATGAGCAAGAAAAAAAATCATCTACTGTAGTAATGACACATTGTGTAAATACGTCCACGGTGTGTGGTATGAGCAAGAAAAAAAATCATCTACTGTAGTAATGATAGATTGTGTAAATAAGTCCACGGTGTGTGGTATGAGCAAGAAAAAAAATCATCTACTGTAGTAATAATACATTGTGTATCTAATTCAAGATGTCTCGACCAGTAATAAACTGTGTAATTAATTAAATACAATATGCCTCGACTAATCCAGAAATAACATTAAATATTTATTGAAGTGGTGATATACTTTGTAACTAAATACACAATGCCTGCATTAACCCCAATATCTATTGTAGTAATGACACTCTCACTGAATGATGCCCGGATAAACCCACAAAGGAACTTCAATATATACCTACTGTAATAATGAAACACTATGTAATTAAATAGACGATGCATGGAGTAATCCGAATGGAACTTTAATATTTGTTGTATAATAACGATATATTATCTATTTTTCTAAATAATGTTTTGACTGACATGGAAAAGAACCCACTCATTTGGTACAAATTATTTAAAATGTGAGTAGTCTATTTCAAAAGCTTACAGACACATACGTAGTCCTCGATTTGATAGTTTTTGTTACCTTCAACAAATATACATTAACAAACAGTTGTTGACCTTATGCAAATTACTTTCCTGAATAAATTTTCTTGAATTTACAGTCCTTAATACTTTTCTTAACAATGCTTCATAAACACATAACCTTCGCTACGACAACTCTTTACTACTTTATAAACGTACATAAACACAAACTCCTTGATTTTAATGGTTTTAAAGGAACCAGCAGGACTTGATTTCATAGTTCTTTCCTTGACCATCATTTGATTGTGCTTTCTTCAACAAATCTATATTAACATACATTTTTGATAACTTCAAACATTGACTGTATTATATTGGTGTAAAATTCCAAATATATTGTTCATATATATTATTTGTTCTCGATATAATTATAGTGAATTGCACCATTATGCTTCATTCCCACGTTCACCTGCTCCGCCCTGAAATCACAAATCTCTCACGTGCTCAGTTTGCTAAATCATTCGAGAAGTTCCTCAACTGAGCATAAAAGGGGTGGAGTCAAACGCCTCTCTCTCAGTTGCCTCTCACTCACTCAGTTGGTCACTTCGCCTCGCTTCGCGCACAGTCAAAACAGTCCGATGTTCTTCCTTGCATCAAACTCGCGATATAATTAAATTCTGCAAAACTCTGTTTTTAAAATATTTTTAACTCTAGTTCTGTAAACATAAATTCTTTTACATTTTTTAGAAAATCATTTGAAATGCTGGCTGCCACCAGTTCAAGTAAAGTTCAGAAGTGCAAAAATCATCCAAACAGTTTCTGCCGCATTTGTGGAAAATATATTTAGTTAACTTCTCTAGGCTGACAATACAACTTACAAATGCTATATTACACAGGCGAGCAAATTTACTAAACACAATAATGCCAGGACTGCATACAATATAGTATCAGAGAGTAGGAGACAGAACTTCTCAGTCTCTTGTACAACTTTCTCAAAAATAGATTAGACTAAACTTCAATTATTTCAAATAGAATGCTAGCAAAAAATCTCATTTTCCTGTCGCAAAATTCAAATATCCACTAAAGTTTGATGAAATATATATAATTAACTGCACTCATTACCGGATTTATATTTCGTTTGATTTAAGTAGCTAGTTTTCTCTGATCTAAGGTAAATACGAACAACTATGTTTTTCTATGTGAATGTCATGTCAGTACTATATAAAGGTCATCTTTCTGGTTGTATGACCCAAAATACCAATGAGAAGACAGGGATAGTCTAAAGCGAAGACAATTAGAAACTTGTGACATCCATAAGATACAACTTATAGGAGATCAATGTGGATTTCAAAATTAAACCAAAATCCTGAAATAAACGAGTGTTTTTTATAATTTTTATTATATTAGTAGAGAGAGCAGACTTTGCCAGCATCAAACATGAAATAAAAGTCCTTCAAGCTCAGAAAGCTTCCTCTTACAACTTAGTAGAGTCTCCAATCCTCAAGAACTTTCTTTTCCCAAACAAGCATGAACAAAAAGTCCTTCGAGTTTAGAAAGCTTCCTCTTACAACTTAGTAGAGTCTCCAATCCTCAAGAACTTTCTTTTCCCAAACAAGCATGAACAAAAGGTCCTCCAAGCTCAGAAAGCTTCCTCTTAAAACTCAGTAGAGTCTCCGACCCCAGAGAGATTTTTTCATCAATTCAATATGAACAAAAAGTCCTCCGAGTTTAGAAAGCTTCCTCTTAAAACCGAGTAGTCTCCAACCCTAGAGAACTTTCTTTTCCCAACTAAATATGAACAAAAAGTCCTCCGAGTTTAGAAAGCCTCCTCTTACAACTAAGTAGAGTCCCCAACCCTAGAGAACTTTCTTTTCCCAACTAAATATGAACAAAAAGTCATCCGAGTTTAGAAAGCTTCCTCTTAAAACCGAGTAGTCTCCAACCCTAGAGAACTTTCTTTTCCCAACTAAATATGAACAAAAACTCCTCCGAGTTTAGAAAGCTTCCTGTTACAACTAAATAGAGTCTCCAATCCAAGATAACTTTCTTTTCCCAACCAAATATGAACAAAAACTCCTCCGAGTTTAGAAAGCTTTATAAGCTCAGGAAGTTTCCATATATAACGCAAACAAGAACTAAATCTCAAAACGGGTACTTATTTTCTTTCAGAAACCGACATCAAGTTCAACTGTTAACTTACGGCTAATATATATATATATATATATATATTACACACCATTTCTTGTAATTATGATAGTAATTATCCGAACAAAATCCTGATAAAGGAGAGAAATTTATGTGGAAACTCACAGCTGTCACGTGGCACGCGCATCTGTCTCACCTCATATGCAGTCACAACTGATCAGGGTGGATTCTCCCGATTCCCAAATGTATGTCAAATGGCGTGTTAGCAACGGAGCGTGTAGTCCACTAATAAAATAATACCCAGCTGGATAAGACTCGGTCATCACACAAATTGAATGCACAATATTCAAAAATGAACAACTGTCAAAGCTACATTTCGTTTGGGAGGAAACTTAATACCACCTACACACCTGGCTACACCAGAAGTTTTTCCGACGTCGTTATTAATCTCTCAGAACTGAACTAACAGAAAATTTTATCACCATAAATTCTTAAAGTGGAAGATATTAATACATCTACACTGCAATATTCTATTACTAAGAAACACATTCAGTATTTCTGTTTTATTGATGAGGAAATTACTAGATTGGTTCTATTAATTTACTACTGTAGAAGCCTTTAAATTTGCAAATTTACGAAATGAAAACAAAAATATATCAGCAAATCCTTTAGATAGACAAAGAGCATAAGCTTTGTAAGCTGAGTGAACAAAATCATGAGGTATTGATGAAAGACAAAAGAAACACGTGTTTAATACTATTATTAGAATTGAATTTTATTAAAAAAGAATGACCAATTCGCATTTTGAATTATATAAAAAAATTCAATACTTAAAATGAGGCAGTTTGAAGCGAAAAATAAAATCGTTTTGTACATAAGAAATCAAGACATCAATACTGCGACAGTACTGATGACAGAATAAGAGTATATTTATAAATGTAAAATGTGAATAAGCTACGTTTATGTTAAGTACACGCTGAGTTTCTTGTAAAAATGTTGTTAAAAGTAGGAAAAATACCATGAAGAAAAGGTTAACACATCCGTAAAATCTTTAAACGCAGAATTAGCCTTGAAATGAAAGCACTTTCAAGTGAAATATCTCCTTGTTCCATTTTCTTTATTATATGTTCATCTTTGGCTCACTAAAATATTTAAAGGATTTATCAACTTGGATATTAGCAAGAACATTCGTGTTTCTGTAATTGAGTACGGCGATAAAGCTCGCGTTCAGCAATAGTGCCCTCATGTGAGTAATCACATGCCTTACTTCATCATTTGCTACCAATACATATATATCGAACATTTAACAATTTTGTAAAACGTTTCCCCAACATAGTATAAATTGCAATTAAAACATCAAGTATCATTCCATATGTAAATATGTGCCATAGTCGGTATTTTTAGGGGGGGGGGGGTCATGACCTTTGGACACACGGGAAGGTACCAATGCCCTTCAATTTTCTTGACATTAATTTTATTTCGTCAGGTAAAGTTCTAGGATTATTTTAGGAAAGGGTCCTTTGTCATCATCATGGTTTAAATAGTTAATCTAATATATAAACATATCACGTAACTAGACATTTCATAATATTTTTATTTGATTTTTGTCATAAAACGTATCTTCCCAAATAAATCTTAATTAAATTAATAAAGACTTATACTTTCATGTTTTTTTTTTTTTTTTTTTGGTTTATAGAATCACAAGCGTAAAGCAATGGGATTTTAATGGAAAATGTCCATATACCATCGAACAAATTTTGTTCCTTATTCTAACTATAAAATATGGTCACGTTTATGATGTCACATACAAAAACAGCCGTCATTTGAAATTGAAACTCTAGTGAAAAACGTCTTTTTAGCATAAGGTTTGTTTCGGTACTATTTTGGGTCCTTAAATGACCTTCTCCTTTCTGTAGAATATAAGAGATAAAGTAATACTTGTGTACAATATTTTATTATAGTCACCAAATATTTGCTTTCATGGCTCCACCTAGCAACGAACCTTTATTACGAAAAACAAAGGAACGTCACCGAAACTACAGAGTCCCCACGGAATATGCTTTGCACGAGAAAGAGAGTTAATAAACAATGTTATATCGAGCGCTCTCTAGTCCTGCAAATGTGTACAGTTATATAATAAACTATTCATATAAAACAAAAAATGCTGAATATAATAGATAGACTAATTACACAAGAGAGGAAAATACCTTATTAAGACAGCTAGTTACAACGGTAGGGTACGACATTCATCAAACAGACGGTGTATTCTTACCGTAGTGTGGGTCCTACTTCTTTAGAAAACAGACGGTGTATTCTTACCGTAGTGTGGGTCCTACTTCTTTAGAAAACAGACGGTGTATTCGTACCGTAGTGTGGGTCCTACTTCTTTAGAAAACAGACGGTGTATTCGTACCGTAGTGTGG
>NW_013670717.1:44583-51992 GCF_000517525.1 Limulus polyphemus | reverse complement strand
GTATTTTAATGCAAACGAAAAAAGGCCGGAGTTAATAACCCAATTAGTTCTTTGGTGTTTGCCAAATGTCAACGGTATATTTTGTGAGTGATAAATAGCATAAACAAGTCCAGATGAAATACGCCATCGTGTACTAAATAACATATACATGGCATATTTAAAATACCAGGTACACAGTGAACTACCTATACTCTGTCTACCACGGGTATCTAAGCACAACTTTTAGTGTTATAAGCCTTCGGACAACAAACTTTTAATTAACAGCAACAAACGTTTTAATTGTTAGTTGAAATATCCCTAATAACAATTTTACGTTTTCAGTTGCTATTCGATTTAAACAATCTCATTTTAGAGTGGATTAACAACGTAGAAAGTACAAAGTTACAGTTTTTTTTTTAAATAATACATCAATTGATCTTATGCAAATTTCATCTTTAAAATGGTACATGTATTTGTTGCATACATCAATGGAATTAAATTCTGAATTTAACTACGTGAAGCACAGACACATCGGTATGTTAAACCTTATTTCACCTTACTATATAAATCCTGTCATGGTTATCCATAAGTCATATCATGAGTGCATTTCTTTTATGCACTGCAAAATAATTACATTTGTTTATAAAAGTTTGAAATGAAATTAAAGTGGGTTATAAATAAACGTATATAAGTTTATACATACAAAAAACATATTAAATAAGTTTATTTAGTCCCCATTAAAGTGATGAAAACCATATGATGGACGACCAGTGCAACTTCCTGGACTTTGTCAGACTACTTATAACAAAATCTTCCACTTTAAGGAAAAAACACTTATTAATGCCTAAAGTCCCGCGTTCTAACACGAAAAAACAGCCTCTCTTCTTCTACAAATATATCTTGATTAAATGTTGTGCCAATTGTACAATTTCTGTTATGCGTAACATTGACACTCCTGCTACCCGACAATTTAAATTCATGTTTATCTTCTCAACTTCAAATTAGTAAACAATTCGTCTGATATTCACTTCAAACAGTACATAAATTTAGTGATATTTTTAACACTATGCTTTAGATTCTAATATACCGAGCTCTGTTAAAAGGCGCTCGACTCGCAATCTGTGGGTCGCAGGTTCGAATCATCGTCCCGCCAAACATGCTTGCCCTTTCAGCCGTAAGGGCGTTATAATGTACGGTCAATTCCAATATTCATTGGTATAGTAGCCCAAGAGTTGGTGATGACTAGCTGCCTTCCCTCTAGTCTTTCACTGCTAAATTAGGGCCGGCTAGCGCAGATAGCCTCGTGTAGCTTTGTGCGAAATTCAAACAATCTGTTAAAAGGCAAACAAAACAATACAGAAAATTAATCGCATTTTATAAGAACAATTTGTATATGTGGATGCATATACAAAATGTGTCGCTATAGGCAACATGTTTAAAGACTATTCATTTCGAATTTCGCTTTATAAACATAATCGCATGGCTCTGGACAGAATGTTACTTATTTCGAGTTTGATTTTCAAGTTACGACATTCCAGTTATAAGTATTCTCTCCATTTACAATGTAATGACAAATTCAACGCCGTCCTAATTGAAAAAAGTAGGTATCTGTGTCAAACACATTCAGTACTGTTTTTCAATATGTTTTTTAATTTACTACACATGTACCTTATTTTATGGCACTGACAGTTACATAGTGTTAATGCTTTGTACTAGTTGCTCAACAACTTTACATGTTCAGTTCATGAGAGAGTTACATAGGTTTGAAACAAGAAAAAAGAAACTGAGGACAGTCAGTCTTATACCATATTACTAAAATAATAGCTTCAAAGTTGCAGTATTTTTCCACTGAATGAGGGTTTCTTGTTACTTTCGGGGACAAACTGTGATTATAGCCAAGGACGTGGAATGGTTATTTTTAATTTCACATCATACATGTACAGGATGTTAATAGTTTTCTTTTACAAAACACAAAATTGTATGCTGTTGGTGAAGTATAATTCGTGTAAAAAATTAGTCTACCACAAGAAACCACTGCAGTTACAGCCATGCAGGGTGCACAGGACACTGGCACTGCCATGTGGCGGGTTACATGCCATACAGGATACTAACACAATAAAGATACATCTAAGAAATAAGCTTACAACACTAAGTAAATATTTAAAATGTGTTTATTGTCAGCCAGTTAAATAGTTATAACACCAAGCACATTACATCAACGTACATTCCCAACTAGTTCTCTGTTTTGAAAACTAAAAACAAGCAGACAAATAAACATACAGGAAAATCACAATCTACCATTTTTAAAGCAGAATCTTAAAAAAAACATTTTTCGAATATCTATCGTAATTAAATACTCAGAACCTCTACTCGAAATTCGGAATTCAAAGAAAAGAAACTTTCTCTGGTCACATTTTATGTTATGTGTGATGTTGTGACTAGTTTTATATATAACTCTATAAAAGCGACCCTCACCAAGATGTTACTCCGAAGAAAACCAACACATCAGAATAGATCTTAAGTAATATATGGAGCGATTTGTTCAGAATCTCGACTATCTTGCGTCATGACTGGGGAAACTGTCATCACTTGGAGGGATCAAATTACTATTTTCATTTGTTAACTTAAGGATATTCGTTCAAAACAAAACAGAAAAAACTAAGTGCGTGTTTAAATTTACAGAAAATAAAAGCTCAAGAGTTTTACGAATATAAACCATACACATGAAATAAATGGAGAAAAAATAAAAAGTTCGCTAACTTAACAGCAAACCCCTGCGCCAACAACGTCATTGACTCTTTGACGTAATAAGATGATCTTTGCCTACTTGGCACCAAGTTGGTGATGATTAGTTCGTCTTTAAGAATGAAACAATTGTTCTTTCAGATCGAATAGTCTTCTAGAGATTTAAGAGCATGTTATCTAAATTAGCCATTAACGGCCATGTTTTAGTTGAGTGTCTAGTGTTAGAAACCTCCAACGATTATTTATCTCACAAATCATTGTTTTACCCCGACTGTGCTGTTTTGTCCTTTCCTGAGTTCTTGCATTGGCTATAAAACAAATAATAACTAGGAGAATACCAAGCACGAGCCTTGAATTTTTCCTGCTTGTGACATCAAAAAATGGTGACTTTATGGTTAAAGTTCAAATTAACAGATAGGTTTGATATAATACTGAAGATCAAGATCGTATGACAGCACAAAAAACGACAGTTATCTGTTTTAATATACTTTTTATCCTTGTTGGGTAGGTTTTACTTTGATAGTTTCAGTAAACAAGTACTGTCATGTTTTGAATGTTTACATTTACAATGACATTTTACAAGCAATTAAGTTTCCCGCGGTCGTGAAGAGGGGTAGGAGTTACAAACCATTTCTAGAATTTGTAGTTACATGTCCATAGAAGTCGTATCTTGGGACATGTTACATGATACAGAAGCCTAATAGTATATTGCCACAGTATATACAATCACAAACGACACACAAAACGAAACCAAAAGACAGGTGCAAGGTCACATCATCAGTTTTGCTTTCATCAAATTGTCCACAATATAAGCCATTAGTTTCACTTCATTTCCATTTTTTAATGTGAAGTACATCTCCAGTAAAATAAAACTACACTTCTTCAGGATGCCCAGAGCAGTGATGTAAAGTGGAACATTGTTTTGGGGCACTTCGTATTGTTGTGAAAACATGGTAAAAACATACTTATAAATATATATATATATATATACTCTCATTATTTCTAAGTGATATAATTATCAAACATATCGCTATTTAAAGAAAAGTCGCAGTCACTTATGAAGAGAAAAATATTTTCAAATACGTTAAAATTTTCCCGGATCTTACCTATTTAGAAATCTTTAAGAGTAGTAAAATGACCATTATTTCCATGATTTGTGTTATACTAATCTCAATGAGTAAGCTATATAACTCTGTGTACACACCGAAAACGACCAGAAACAACATCTCAACACAGAAAACTTCCCACAAAACGACATATAAATACCAAAACAACAATAATGTTTCCGAAAACTCACCGTAAGCACAAAATATTACCAAAAGTGACTGAATAACATCTCAATAAACAAAACAACTGGAGCCAAGAAAAAACTTTAAAACAGAAACTGAAGGTATACTTGACAGAAACTTGATTAAGAGTGCGCGTAAATATCAAAAGTGATAAAAACGTTCTCCAAAATAGCAAACACGGAATGGATTCTATGGAAAACTCAATAAAAACTACATATTAGGCGTATATTGTGCTTTTGAAACCAAATATAAACAATTTGACTTGAACTTATTGAGCTCATGAACACATTAAATAAAAACAAATGTGTATTTAGGTATAATTTTTGAGGAGGGAGATAAGCTATTGTACGATAACACATTTTGATAATTTTACTTTCAGAATTTCTTATATTTTGTTTCAAACTGATGATGGCTTTTCGTTCAGACAGGTATACATTTGCCGTGCCAAGACAGTTGAACGTCCTTTTAAATGTTCCAACACTTATCAATTTGCATAACATTAAAATTCTGCTCTAAATATTGTTCTTTTCGGGAACCTTGCAGTGCTGAGAACGAATTATATGTTTCTTAACACATAAATATATTGTAGATAAAAGAATGAATTAATTGTAATTTTTCGAATATCTCCATTTTCGTATACGTGTTAATATTTGTTTGTTGTAAGCCCAAAGCTAAAATGCTGTGCCCACAGTGGGTATCGAAACCCGATTTTTAGTGTTATAATCCCTCATACTGGCCACTGAGCCATTTAAAGACGCATGTTAATGTTATTATATAAAAGTATTTCAATAGGACAAAAGACTTATCACACTCAAGAGAAAAAAAGTTTAAAAAAAGTTGGAACTGTTGTTAAACAACAACATTCAAAATATATTTAAAAGGTAAATCATTGGGTGATCCATTCTTAACGTGCGTATGATAAAAATAAACACACAAAAATTACATAGCTTCGTCAATATGCGGTTTTACATACATAATACATTACAAGTATAAATAATAGTGATGCTGAAATAATGCCTTTCTTACATAATTCATACAATCATACACCCAAACGTGTAATACCTGTTTATACTTTAGTGCCTTATGAGATAAATCTATAAATGCAGCACAAAGTAACGAATTATATTACCACAAAAGTGTCCCTCTTTTCAATTCTTGAGAAAAATATTTACATATTTCAAGTAATAAATGTATATTCCCCTTTTGTCACAGATATTCAATTATATTTTTAAACAGAGCCGAAATCGAGAATATTTTTCTTTCCTTTGCTATAAATTGTATTTTTCCAAGTTCTAAGTTCACAACACGATAATATAGCTGAAATCCACTTTAGATTTTGTACCGTAGTTTGTCTGTCTTTTATGTACAGCGCTTTTCCTTTCTATGTTTTCATTTTTTCAAAATAATTTTTATTAAAATATCATCAAAGAAAAGGAAACCCTGGTTTCAATCTCTCTTTCCTCTGGGATAGATAGATAAAACGACTGATCGATGAGTTGGTAAACTTTGAAAGCTAGTTATAATTAAATATTTTAGTTTTTTCAACATTTCATTACAATATAGAACGTGCTGCTTATAAACAAAACTTAATCGTACTCTAGAGGGGGATGCCCCTGTGGGTCAGCGGTAAATATGCAGGCTCACAGTGTTGAAAATAGTATTTCGATACCAGTGGTGGTACAGCACAGTTAGCTCATTGTGTAGCTTTGCGCTTAACAACAACAAAACCAAATTCTAGAGAGGAGAATATAATCTAACACTTTGTCAAACCTTTTATAAAAATACGTGAAGAACGCAAATAAATCTGCTTATTTGACGTTCACTTCAACAGTCTTGTTAGTGAGAAAAAGAAACACAAATAATTACTATCGAACACAGAAAAATAAACTCGTAGAAGTGGAGAGATAGGTTTTTTTTGTTTCAGAAAGCACAATGCAACACAAACGGTACAGCCATCCATAAATTTGATCTGATAATGTAGAGGAAAGCCATTGAGTCAACAACACCTATTCCAACTTTTAGGCACTATTCCGATCTTATAGTGAAATTTGGAAGTCACGCTTTATAGTCCACCCAAGACCTCGTGGTGCGGAGTGCGTTTCTGGATTTACAGTCCGGGAATACTAACCATTAATACAAGCCTGGCCCTTGAAGAGAAACAGAAACATAGGATATATGAGATTGTATAGTCGTGAGAATAGACAAAACAGAGGTTGGAATAAAAGATGGAGGTAAAAAGAGAGTGTGTGAAATGGAAAGCAGAATAACATGAAGAGTGATGTAATAGTAAAGTGAGAAAGGAAAGACGAGTGGAGAAAGTAACAGAAAGGAAGAGAAAGATACAATAAGTGTAGAAAGAAAATACGTCGATGAAAAACGATGTAATAATAAAGAAAAACAGGGAACTGAAATGAAAACCAAAACAAGAAAAACAGGTTGAACAAATCGAAACAGAAAAATTTAAAACTTATCTGAAGTAAGGAATACACATAATAACGAAATGCAAAGAGATCGTATTGGTACTTAATTTGGTCCCTATATTGGCTTTGGGATATAAACATATCATTAATCTTATAAAGACTTTCACATTAATCAGTATAACAGGTTACCTAGTGATCCCTGTACTATTCTTTACATAGTTATTAACGAGCGTGTAAAACGCTGCTGACATACGTAATGTATTAAATATGGCATTCAGAAAGTTTCCAAGGACGTCACATAATAAACGCGAAAATGCCCGGCTCTGAGCACACAAAACGAGATCATTCCGCGATAAAAGTATTTTTAGCCAAAGATTCATATATATAGGACTAGACAATGCAAGTCTATAAAGCTGTCGCGGGTTAACACTAACAACAAAGAACTATCATAATGGAGCTCTGTCGTGTAACACTGCCTGACTCTTGGCCAAACAGCCATCTTGTTCCTCGACCGCCCGCAGAGCAAGACTTACCACACTGTGACATATGGCGACCAATCCTCGTGGGAATACGCAGTGACAGGTCTCATGCGTACGTAAAAGATAGAGTTCATTGAAGCCAGCGGACGACTCGCTCTGTGTCGTTCTGACTTCATCACCGTCCAGTAACAGTAATATCAGACATCTTACACCACAATTTTTTTCTATGGTTTCCTAGTATATCAGCCTCTGTTCAAAACATTGGGAGTTTTGTCTGATTTATTTTACTAACATGTATTTAATTTTTCTAATATGGATGAACATACAAATCATAAGAACAGAGACAGATAGATAATAGACAGATATAAAGGAGAGACAAGTAACACGGGCAGATAGAAAAATAGGTAAAGTGAATAAACTAATGTAAAGCTACAACAGAAGATATTGTGCTCTAAGTACCTGCTACTTTTCTAAAGAAGTAGGACCCACACTACGGT
>NW_013670717.1:42716-43575 GCF_000517525.1 Limulus polyphemus | reverse complement strand
TAATTCGTAATGAGATGATAATTCATCTCATTATGTAACAATTCATAATAGTTATTGATGTGATCTATCAATTAATAATTGTATACAACGTAAGCCAAACGAGTGTACAAAAATGGATTTGTTTGTTTGTAATTAAGCACAAAGCTATACAATGGGCTATCTGTGCTCTGCCCACCATGGGTATCAAAACCCGGATTCTAGCGTTGTAAGTCTGCAGACATACCGCTGTGCCACTGGGGGGCTACAAAAATGGAGAAATTCAAAATATAAAACAAGATTTTGTATTTAATTTTACTATCTATTGAGAAAAAACCCAACTTTTCCGTCATTATGCCATAATTGGTGTTCATTGGATTTTTTGTATGCAATGTTTTGGTCGTTTTCGGTATTTAGATGTAGGTTTTGTTTTCAAAAGACAATTTTTGGACTACTCTTGTTTGACCGATTAATTGAATTGGGGCGTCATTATTATAGCGCAACCACCGCCCAAAGAGCGGAAATCATTTTTGCGCCAACATTTCGCGAACCACGAAAATCGTTTTTTATGGTGAGAAGAACATAGATATTTCATTGTGCTTCACAACAAACAAACCAGTCTTATTATATTACCTGTAGATTACTCGTGAACTTGTGTTTTGTTTCAAAACATACCCTTAAGTAGTCACTAAGTGTAAAGACAAATATTATCAGTACATAGTTTCCTATTACAGCCTTGATTTACTTCAAATATTCAATAACACTGTCATTGTTGAGATGGTAGGTGGTACTGTTACGTGTTAGAATTTCGAATAGTCCGAAGCCGAGTTAAATAATTTAAATTTAGAAGTTATGTTGTACTTTGGATTTAGTATTTAAATAA
>NW_013670717.1:38795-41929 GCF_000517525.1 Limulus polyphemus | reverse complement strand
CTCTCTTACTTTTTCTTTCTTTTTCTGTCTTTGTCTTTCTTTTTTTTCTGTCTTTTTTTTTTGTCTTTCTTGCTTTCTTTTCTTTTTTCTTTTTTGATTACATATCCCATAATGGGTAACAATACTACGACCATGTCCTCAGGACTGAACTTACGTTCTTCAAAAGCTGGGATAGGTCTCAAAGGAGCAACATGAATTTTCTGGTTAGATTTTCCGCTTAACTGACAAGCATAACAAGTTTTACAAAAGTTGAGGATTCTTCTAAAAAATCCAGATCCTCTAGTTCGAAATCTTCTGACAGTCAGGTTGAAACTTCTTTAAAACAATCAAGGCGTGTCTGCCATTTTTGTAAAAAACCTGGTCATGTTATGTCCGATTGTTGGTGTTTGAAAAAGAAAAAAGAACAGGAGGCAACACCTAATGCGTTTGTGTCCACATATGGACGTAGTTTCACCAGATCACCCAATATTGTTGATTTGGCAACTGATATAAGTCTGATGTAATCAAAGGAGAGGCAAATGTATTTGTTGCCTTTATTTTTATTTTTTCTACTCTAAAGTATCTGTGACGCAATCTGGACCTATTTCAATGAACTTAAAAAAAAACGCATTTGTCAACTTATGCGATTTACTTTACTAATTTCATCTATTGTTGATGTATTTTATGCTGAAGAAGGTTTGCCTGAAACCACAACAGCACTTACAAAAATTCCCGGAGTGATGAGCAGAACTATAACAAAACTTTAAGATATAAGTTTATGTAACATTTCATAATCCTTTCAACTATTATTTTTGTCACATCTGCGTATAAACAGGAGAAAAAAATAATACTCAAGATAAAAAATCCCTGACTTCAATCTATTAATGAAATTACGCAGTAATTTCTCTTTAATTATTTGAAAACACGGAACATGATTTTTTTTATCTCGCACCAATAACTATATATAATACTCTTTCCTAAAATAATGATAAACCTCAATTAATTTAAAATTATTAAAGCTTTTATAAGATCATAAATACCAATAATCATACGATTCACGTGTTTCCCAAAATTGTTGAACACAACTCAAAGATCATGTCTATTAAAAGTTCATTTACAATACACCTAAAATACATGTGTCAGTTGTTACATATCATAGTATTACAATACACCTAAAACACATACAACAATTGTTACCTATCATAGTATTACAATACACCTAAAACACATAAAACAATTGTTACCTATCATAGTATTACAATACACCTAAAATACATAAAACAATTGTTACCTATCATAGTATTACAATACACCTAAAATACATAAAACAATTGTTACCTATCATAGTATTACAATACACCTAAAATACATAAAACAATTGTTACCTATCATAGTATTACAATACGGACATAATTCAGTCACATTTATTCGGTTTAACCATAGTGGGTTAAGTAATGCATCATACATAAGATAGATAGATACGAAGGCAAAGAGGCAGACACACACACATAAAGAAAGGGATTTATATAAATAAATATGCACTTAAATGTTTACTCGTACATATATATTGAGAGAGAAACTTAATTAACAACTTTCTGATAAATATCTATTCCACTTTTAACACTAGTTTAGCACAAAGCCAATGCAAGACAAAACATTAATGGTTACTCATGTTATTCCTAAACGCAATACAAGTTTGGGTAAGAAATGTTCTCTTCAATTGTAAATTTTAACAGCAGTCTGCTGACTGCTTTAACAAAATGAAATACAAGATCAGCACGTGAATTTTCTTCCTTCCTGACCAACGCGCACCTAGTTCGACAAAGAAAACGTCATTACAAGGGAACTTTCTCGTATCATTTGACTTGAAACTCTCTGTAACCGAGTGCAAGCATAAAGTAATAATATAAATATTGAAGAATATTATAAGTGGAAAGGACTAATAATAGCTTCAATGTAAACCTCACTGATCTGTTAATATCGTGTGTACAGACACTATGAGAAAATCACAAAATCATTTTCACACGGATTATTGTACATCAGAAGCCAAAAGTTGCGTGAATTGGTAGTAGATTTGCAACAAAACTCTTTATTATTTAGACGACTATTTAGTACATTATTTTTCCGTGATGGGAAAATCGCTCGTATCGTCCATAGGAGCTACACGTGTAGCTTTATCTGCATTTACCTGGCTGCTTTTCTGAAATTGATCCGTCTGAAATCGATGTAAAAGTCATGGGAAAATATACCTAAACAGGTACCTTCCCACGAGAATTTTCCCACACAAGCTGCTTTGGAAACACCGATTTTGTTTTACGTGTTTGTTTTCAATAATAGACGAAGATTAAACAAGGGGTCATATTTTTCAATCTCTGAATTTAGTAGACTTCCGGTCTAACTGCAGAGTTTAAGAGAGTACTTTTAAACTAAGCTTTTCAATTGGCTAATGCAAACAAGTATAATGAAAACTATCACAAACATTAAAAGCACAATCTATGAATCGGTTTAAAAAATCTAGCTGTTGTATGAATTACAATTTTTATACTGTTTGAAAAATACACAGTATCTAAGCCATATGCGAAAAGCGAATTGTTAAAGAAGACTGTACTTGAATCACCCCACCCTACGGAACAAACTATCTAAACAATAGTAGACAATACAGTATCTGAATTCTACTAAATAACGTGGTATCTAAATTCAGGTAGAGTATCTGAACTACACTGAAGAAAACTGTATTGGAAATGTAATAGAGAAAATAGCATCCCAACTGTGGTAAATAATAGAGCATCTAAAATATAATAGAGAAAATAGCATCCCAACTGTGGTAAATAATAGAGCATCTAAAATATAATAGAGAACATAGCATACTTACCTGTGGTAAATAATAGAACATCTAAAATATAATAGAGAACATAGCATACTTACCTGTGGTAAATAATAGAACATCTAAAATATAATAGAGAACATAGCATACTTACCTGTGGTAAATGAGAGAGTGTTTGTAATCGTGAAGAAAACACAGCATCTGAACTACGGTTGAAAACATTATATCTGAAATCTAGTAGAGAATGCAGTATCTGCAGTACATTAGAGAATACGATATTTGAAATCTAGTAGAGAAGATAGCATCTGAACTACGGTTGAAAACATTATAT
>NW_013670717.1:27737-38361 GCF_000517525.1 Limulus polyphemus | reverse complement strand
AAATCTAGTAGAGAATGCAGTATCTGCAGTACATTAGAGAATACGATATTTGAAATCTAGTAGAGAAGATAGTATCTGAACTACAGTTGAAAACATTATATCTGAAATCTAGTAGAGAATGCAGTATCTGCAGTACATTAGAGAATACGGTATCTGAAATCTAGTAGAGAAGATAGTATCTGAACTACAGTTGAAAACATTATATCTGAAATCTAGTAGAGAATGCAGTATCTGCAGTACATTAGAGAATACGATATCTGAAATCTAGTAGAGAACATAGTATCTGAAGTACAGTAAAAAAATACAGTAGCTGCAGTACAGTAGAGAACATAGTATCTGAAGTACAGTATCTGAAAGCAAGTAGCACCTGAACTGTGGTAAAAAACATTGTATATGGAATGTTGTAGAGAATAGAGAAGCTAAACTGTGGTAGAGAACACATCATCTGAACTCTGGTAAAGAACACAGTATATGAACCCTATGAGAACACTATATCTAAGCTTGAATAGGAACACTTAAGCTCTATACGATAGGGCGGTCATACGTTCCCGGTGCTCAACATTCCTCATCCCCGGATGAGGAATGTTGTCCCCGGGAAAAAAAATAATCATGAAAGTATTTCCTTGCAATTCATATTTTATATTATGAACATAGAAGTATACAGCAGAAATGCGGCTAATCTATATAAAAGCCAGTGTGTGTCACGTCACATCATGCTTGATTTCTTGAAATAGGAGTCCAAACTGTCAAAATGCATCTATACAGATAGAATAGTTCGATTACTGTCTGCCCATTACGATTTTAGTGACGGGGGTGCAAGGGGCCGTGATGAGGGTGGGGGTGCTGTGAAACCTTATAAGTGTAGTGAGTGTTGGTATAACACGCCTAAAGTAAAGACATAGTGTTGGATCACTTAGCCTAGAGCCAACGGCATAATCGTTTCTGAATTACGCTATTTTCTGTTATATCACCAACGTTTTTAATTTTAAAAACATACCTCTTTAATCAACGGAGACTAAAAATTAAGAACTCAACAAATATTTTTCCAGTTTTGTTGTCTTTGCATTTCATTTTATACTTTCAATACATAGACTAACGACAATATTAGTTTATACTTCTGTTGCTAAGCAGCATGACATAAATGCCATTGTTGGAACTTAATGTTACCAAAACGCACTGCCTTTTCTATATATTAGAAGTTGTTAATCTAACTGTTTTTTACCAATAATTAATCTATGAATACACCACGAATTCATTTCATGAATGATCTTGATTAGCTCACAAAGGAATTTACCAACGTTTGACTGCACTTTTCTGTCTCTTTGTTGGTCAAGCTTGATTTCGCAAAAATTATTTATTTCAATTAGCTATGAAATGTGAGGTTAGAGTATACTATGGGGTGGGGGTATTAGTACTTGCCCCGTCATTTTTGACGGGATATATGCTAATTATAAATAAATATTCAGACAGTTATTATTATTAGCTTAGGTATAACATCATCATGTGACGACACTGCTGCAGTCGTCACAGCTACGACCGTGAATATGTCATATAATATTTCCTTGTTGTTTTTTTAAGAACGTGATGACTTACTATTAAGACATAAGATTCAGTGTGCATTTAAGTTAACTGTTAACGAGTGAAAATGGCAGTGCCAGTGTCAAAGATGCATAAATGTTGATTGTATCTTGTATACTGATTTTTACAGAAATGTTCCTGGATTTGGTTTACAAAATTTGGTTACCTTGAAGTATATGAACTGTGGTAGAGAGTACAGTATACGAACTCTATGAGAACAATGTGAGTAAATTCTCAAAATAATACAGTAAATAATATGTAGGAGAGAAAACTGTTTCTGAATTTGATAACATTTGTTTTTGTTTTCATTTAAAATGGATGATTAGGATTTCCTTCAATTGCTGTATATTTTTGGGCTCTAAGTGATAGTTATAAACTTTTGTTTAGTAGTTGATCGTTTGAGTTGCTCGGAAGTTTGCGTATCTTATAGAGTGGGTAAGCGTATTTGTAAAAGAGAGCCTTTAGGCGCTGATATGAAAACATTTAACGTAGCAGGAACATAAAGACAAACTTATATTTTCATTAAACCTTCAAAGTAGACGCTATTTGTTTTATAAAATTACAATATGCTCACAAAACAGAACAAGTTAGAACAACAAAAAGTACTGGCCACCTGTCTATCTAATAAGATAAGCATGGATGAGAGGACCGAAGGACAGACAGACGTGCTAGTCTTTGGTTTGTGCGTTTCGCGCAAAGATACACAAGGGCTATCTGCTTTAAACGTCCCTAACTTTGAACTGATAGACTTGAGGGAAGGAAGCTAGTTAATAGCATCCACCATTAACTCTTGGGCTGCTCTAATAAAATAGAGGGGCTTGACTATCGCTTTTGTAACGCACCCATAGACCCAAGTGCAGGAAGCGTGTTTTGCAGCAACCGGACGTGAACCATGGGCCTTCGGATTCACAGTCGACACGTTAAACATTATGTCATGTACGGCTGCTAATCTTTTGATCTACGGACATTTTCATTTACCTAAGTTCATGCTTGTGAACACATTCAAGTAATATATCCAGCGTAACCATTGTATGCTCAACTCGGACGAGAGTTTTTTCACAAATATCGTCAGCACATCCAGTAATATTTTAAACGACTAATGTTCTCCTTTAAAAGACACCTTTGTTGTTCCGGTGGTTTAGCTCACTGTAAAGCCTGAACGAATGGTTTGATTTTTAACGGATGGAAGTCGGTATAAAAAACTAAAAAAAAAGAATTAAAAAGGTAACTTTAATTTAAAATTATAAAATAACTAACCAGCCTTGTAAACGTTATTACATTTTATATATATATATATAGTGCCCGTAAAGTATCAACACATTATATACATATGCATTAAATAAGTGTATCCACATACGGTTGTAGTGGTCTAAGTGAGCTTTGAAACACGAGACGTTCGTAACTCAAAAAATCCATTTGTTGAGAGCGATTTTAATTTTAATTGACAGTAGATGAATAAAAGTGAGTTTTAACCTATCACGTTAACTTTCTCTAGAGAATCACATAGCTTTAAAACAACAACTTAGATAAGCCTCAGTGGCACCAGTAAAAGACAAACACTCACGTTTGTTGATGTGAAATGTTCATAAGAATATTCTTCTGGACTTAGTACAATAAGCGAAAACTCTAGGAGCATAAGCTCTGTTTACGTATGATTTCATAGAAGCTGCAAACTTCATTACAATATTCTCCAATTTTAGCTCAAATATTTAATAGCTTCTTTAGAACCTGAGTCATGAAGCACAAATTAAGTCGGATAGGGTTATGGGTCGTCCTTGGACAAGTCACACGTGCTTCACTTTTCCTTAGAATCCTTGTTGTCACGGCGACCTCGTATAAGCCGAACGAGTTTTCTTCTCTTAATGAAAGTGCGGAGATAAAATTTTGATGAAGAATGGTACGAGTTATGTATGTCTCATGAGTTCTATTATATCTCAAAATAGAGCAAACAGGAGTCTTGTCTGGGAAATAATAATCCATAACAGTGAATCCAGGAAATAGCTTAAACCTTCACGAAGAAAAAAAAGGGGGGGGAAGGAAATCTCACACAATATATGAAAATATATTAATTGTTGGATTAATAACTAAAATTGCAAAAAAGAAACGAGTGCTCATTTCATAAAAATACAGTTCTATATGTGCAAGGCTTACTAATCAAGTAGCATTCAACTGTTAAATATTCACATGGATTAAAAAATATTTAAACATCTAAAGCATTTAGTTTTATCTGAAAATAGTATTACGAACAATAAGCGTTTGTTCGTTTTAAGCCAACGTCTACAACAGTCTGAAAGTTAGAATTGAAAATACTGTATTCAACATGTGTGCTTACAACAGATGAAGTTTATCATGTAAAAACATACCTGAATGTTATTTAGTCTTGCTATGTGTACAGTGGGTAAATTAACCATAATTAAACTTACATAAAACTAATACTTTCACACGATTCTCCAAGAAAATTTCAGCTCTAAGCCTTCTGTTAGAAATAAGTATTATTTCACGCAAGCTAATTTCACATTTGAAACTCAAGCATTAAGAACGTAAAGACATTCCATCAACTTCATAGAAACATGCCCACTTATGTAGTGGCTTTGAAACATTTACGAACTTGGATTCCATAAATGTTTTATCATTATGTGTCATCATAATAAAAACGACATATTTTTGGAAAATCCAGTCGAAATTTATTGGCAGAATACTAATATTAAAGGGGATTAATGCTGTAGCTGTACATCTGTTTACCTTAGCTGATACAATCTACACTCTTGCGACAGAATATCTGATTTTACAAAGCGACTCGTCATTTAAGAATCTTATGAGGGTAGATAGGTAGTACAACGCAACTTTTCTCAGGAAATTAATAAGTTATAAAATTGTCTGTTTCTTTTTTTTCTTTAAACCCACAAGATAGAATGAACTGCCCTATGACGAAGATACCGATGCAATGAGATAGGAAAGGGAACACTTTTAAAGACTTAAATCCCTAATATGAGAATATATTTATCTTTTGAATATGTATTAAAAGTTCTTAGAAAGAAGAGAAAACACTAATAGAGTGTGAGGAAGCAGACAGATAAATAGATGGAGGAGTGGATGTATAGTAAATTATATACGTAATCAGTTTCTTGAACAAACACACAGATGAGTAAATGATATATACATACGTAGAAACAGAGAGAACAATATGAATATGTATAAACAATCAAGCAGATGTCCAGCCAGATAGATACAAAATGATAAGACAAGTAACTAGATAAGCAAATAAGTAGATACAGAGTGTTATGGAATGACAAAATATTAAGTAAAGAGAAAAGTCATATGATAGAGAGATAAATAGACAGGCAGATAGATAGTTACATCTAGTTGCAGCCTATATATATAATAGTCATCGTTTAAATTCTCACAAAACTATTACATTTACTTAATAGAATCCTCATCTATGTTCAAAAGTCCAGTTTGCAATGAGCCGTGTCAGTGCGTCAGAACGAATTCCCTAATTTATCATAGCTTGCTCAGTTTTGTCCTATTAGGATTCCTATTAGAAGCAGCCCCGGAGAGAAAAACAAGTAGAAAATAAATCGGTCATGTACTAGTTTGAGACACGAACATCTCTACAACTCGGACTGCACGAGCACTACTGACATTATCAAATTAGACCAACTGTTCTGCCTGTGCTAATGAAGACAAACTGTTTAGCGAGAGGGTTTCACGTTATATAATGAAAAGACGAACAACAAGGCATATGACGAAGAATTAATTATAATCAAGTTTATGGATTTACTGAATACAGATGAGGGGAATAACATCATCAACCCGTCCCCTTCTCTAAGCCAAAGATGAAATCGCGCGTGGCTGATGGAAGAAAGGAAACACATTAATTTAATACGTTTAACGCCTGTGGTGCTGTTGGTCTTTCTTTCTAAACTTTCAGAATATGTCTTAAATTATACAATTATACTGTTGAAAATTTTAAAAGTTTGCGGAAACACGTGCAAACAAAAATTAGTCAAATACGGAAACCGAGGCTCGAAACAAGTTTTTTTTTGAAGTCTTGCTAGATAGACAGACAAAAATACATGCAAACATCATAAATTGGCAGTTATAAATGTATATATATATATCGCTGTTACTTATAGTGATTCTTATAATTCAGATTGACATTACTCATCCATCTTAAATGAACATGTAATAAAATATACTATATTGCGTGTTTTCTCAATAATTGAATAATAGTTTTTATAGTTTCTAAAGTCTTAACATACACTGATGATACAGTTTACTGTATTAACACACTGATGATACAGTTTCTAAAGTCTTAACATACATTGATGATACAGTTTCTAAAGTCTTAACATACATTGATGATACAGTTTACTGTATTAACATGCTTTGATAATACAGTTTACTGTATTAACATACCCTGATGATACAGTTTCTAAAGTCTTAACATACATTGATGATACAGTTTCTAAACTCTTAACATACACTGATGATACAGTTTACTGTATTAACATACACTGATAATACAGTTTACTGTATTAACATACACTAATGATACAGTTTACTGTATTAACATACATTGATGATACAGTTTACTACGACTTAATTTGTAGCGGATACTTTTCGTTGCAATTTTTTGTCCCCCTGTAAAAGCATGTTTCTGTACAAGCAGATCTGTAGTGCAATGTAATAACATTTTTGAAAGGCTGGTGAAAATTAAAATGCTAATGAATTTTTAAATATTAAAAAATAACCATTTAGCAAATCAACAATTTCATTTGTAATATATGCAACACAAATGAATGCACACATTTCTCTTTTTTTTGCTTTATTTTTTTCGTTCATTATGTTTAGTGCCTCTAAATTAAACTTTCCGTCACTCCCGTTATATCTAAATTCCTAAGCCACTGCTTACCGTCTCCTCCAAAACTCATTTCATCTCCACACCCACAAGAAGTAGCTTTACTGTATCCAAGTTGTCATAGAGACACAGCCTCTAGCTACAGTGCTATGAAATATTCATTGGTCTTATAGCTCGATCTCGTCGTCATTTCACCGCCCTAACTCGGTCTTGTTCATCTCTGTCAGCATAATCACTAGGGGGCTTGCGATGATTACTGGCACTGAGCCAAAACAGTCTTGTAGCCTAGCTAGATGCTCATCAATGCAGCAAATGACTCTACCAGCAAAGTAAGAAAGCTTGATCTGTTGCCATGGAAAATTAAAGATGGCGGATATCCTTGGAATGTGCATGGTGTGAGCGGCTAATGCAAGCTTCAGTATGATTTCCCCTGAGCTCTAACATCCATTAGAAAAGCCCCATCTGTGCTTCTAGTAGGCATGCCAGATCAAGCACTACGTTAAAAGTCAATATTGCTTTTTCGTGGTCCAAAGCTTTAAAAGAATACATCTGTAAGTGTTACAGGAAAAACGACGTCTATAAATTATATGATCTTGCGGAGATTCATGAATATATTAATGCAAGTACTTTTCGTAGAGCTACTCTTACGAAAACTAGCATTAATTACCACAATTACAACGAATTTTCCTTAAATACGATTTAAAGTTGCGCCACTGTCACTCACTTCATAATTAACTAGATATTAAAACATGACTATTTAACAAAAAATTAGTTACTGCTCTAAACACAGATGTCAAATAGTGTGGAAGTGACATTAGAACTAATAAAATAAATATTATATATAGCCAAATGTATTAGCATTCAAGAAGACTCAGATGTATTTATGATCCAGGAAACTTTGTTTTCAATACATTCATTCCAAGTATGACTACTCACTCCCTGTAAAAGACATACCCTATCATAATTCTTCTGTGCGGCGTATAATTATAATAAACCCAACATTTAGGTTTCCATTACATTTTATAAGGCTTTCAAAGAAAAGTTGAATATATTATGGGCTCATTGAAAACAATCTCGCTATATTTTAATAATGCTTAGGTAAAAGGGCATGATACGTGAAAGAGGATTATACATGATAGTTTTGGCAGCGGTGCATCATCTTTAGTACATGGGGCAGGATACATAAAGAAAGATTACACATGCTAATTTGGTTAGCAGTGTATTGTCATCATTAGTACATTTACTCCGGTAGCAAGAGCTAACAAGGCTGTTTTATAATATGGATAATGTTATTGATGCCAAAAAAGCAAGTTTAAAAGTCAAAATAAAAGTTAAGTATATATTTTGTGTGTCTAAGATGAACTTAGTTTTATTGACCGTTAGAGGTAAGGTTCTCTTACAACCTTTATTATTTCATTCTATTCTACAAAGACTTCAGTAAGTGTAAGTCTCAACACATGTATAGTTGATATGGTTGTCATATTCGATCGTCACAACCTTACCTTATATAAGTACTCAATACGTTTATAGTTGACATGGTTGTCATATTCGATCGTCACAACCTTAACCTATATAATTACTCAACACATGTATAGTTGATATGGTTGTCATATTCTATCGTCACAACCTTACCTTATATAAGTACTCAATACGTTTATAGTTGACATGGTTGTCATATTCGATCGTCACAACCTTAACCTATATAATTACTCAACACCTTTATCGTTGATATGGTTGTCATATTCTATCGTCACAACCTTACCTTATATAAGTACTCAATACGTTTATAGTTGACATGGTTGTCATATTCGATCGTCACAACCTTAACCTACATAATTACTCAACACCTTTATCGTTGACATAATTTTCATATCCGATCGCCACAAACATACTTTATATAAATATACAATACATTCATACAGAGATTAGGATAAGAAACATCTATTACTACTGTACAGATGCATTATAACAAAAATGTATCCTAAAACAGGTTCCAAGTTTACCTCATTTTATATATTTTGAAGTATACACTTAATTTTTGGTAAATTCTAAGCCAGTGTGCAAGATTGATTAAAACTTCAAATATCTTAAAATCCTGAAATGGTAATGGGTTTTATTTAACACAGGGAATAATTAATTAAAGATAGTTTATGTTTTAAATGTTTGATATCTAGGTAATGAAAACAACGTTATGTAGTTAAAACTAAAAACTTGAACATATATTACTATACATATAAGTAAATAAGTCGAAATGCGTTTTATTCAGATAGGATGTGTAATTAAAACTTAATCTGTATTAGTAATCATAAGAGATTTGAAGAAATCAAGAACTCAAACGTGGGACAGGTTGTTTGTTTCAGCAATTTTCTGATTTGTAAACTTGGTGGAACGAAGGGCCTAATTGCTTTATAAAAGTTATAGTTAATCTCATTATCAGGTTCAAAGAGCTATACAAAGTCCTTGCGACAGAGGGTGCTGCTGACTGCCTGTTTATCTTCCACTGGTCAATAGTTTGATATTAGGTATGAGTATGCCGTGTGAATAAGATGCAGTTCAGGTTGTAAATTACTATTCCTGAATGAAATAAATCGTTTGTTACCTGATTTTTGAGGGTTGTTAATACAAATATTAGAAATTTATCTATGATCACAATGCACACAAAACTGCCGGAAAAGATTCGTAACTCAAACGTGAAAAGTAAACTTCCGAATATGGTTTATAATTCAAGATTGTAAAGTAACTAACGGAGGTGATTTCTTACCCTTTGTATTTCCATTCGTGGGTTATTTTAGACAATGCGCTTGACAATAAGTGTGAAAAACATACCATATTGTAGAGACATTCCTTCATAGCACAGCCGAATATGAAAATTCAACTTGTTATTTACGTAATATTTTTATGTGTTTGTTATAAGAGTCGAGTAAAAAATCTCGTATTGTTAAATACCCTAAACTTATAAATTACGTTTAATGTTACAAGACTGTGTTGTAAGCAAGTGACATTTAGTCACTAACGGTTTGTCTCATTCTTCTCAGTCCACTTCAGTATTAGAGATTAATAACATGAATGGTGTTCTTAAAATTAATTTTTACTCTGCTTGGGATTGTGTGTTTTAAATAGAACAATCATGAACACAAACTATTCGATACTCGAGCGCTTTGAGAAGTTCGACCTTTTTCAGAGATGTCGATTTTAATTTAAAGCTGTCAAACGTAATGCTTGGTAACTTACAAAATTACATCAGTTACTGTAATGAAAACGGTAGATTTGAAATATTCCTCTGCAAAAAAAAAAGTGTTTGGCATAAATCACAAAAAAATCAAATATTTTTACCACGATGACAAAATATGTCACTTCAATTGAAACAGTTGTGTGCATTTAGTTATTGATAAAACTATGCATACAGGAGCAAAATTTGTTGACTTATGAAAACGAAAAATGTGTCTGGCCTGCCTAACGTCGTGACACTTCATGAGCTTCGTGTATGTTACTGATTAAGTATTAGAAACTTCTATTATATTGTTATGTTGTATAAGTCTCACGTCTGGTATTCTTTAAATATTAGAAATGTGTCTAATATTGTTATATTGTATCAGTCTTGTGCTTTGTATTGTTTAAATATTAAAAACTCGTGTAGTATTGTTTAAATATTAGAAACTTGTCAAATATCATTAGATTATAACAGTTTCTTGTCTAGAATAGTTAGACTGTATGAGTCTTGTATTTCGTAATTATTAGATTGAATCAGTTCAATGTCTAATATCATTCAATCACTTTAATGCTTGTTTTCCATTTTGAAAATGTTTATATAAACGCTTCAACAATGTTCCTTCTAACAATATTTTGTTAACGTGCTCCACGCATTACGTATGTAATTTAGAATCTCTGTATAATCTAACCCTTCAACGATTTTGTCTGAGTCTTTTTTTCATGTAACACGGTCTATATTACCTGACTGAGGGCTTCTGCCCGAAACGTTGCAATTAATAAGAGAAAAAAAGTTTTGTTATAGACGTGTATTTTAACATGTTTTCATTATTTTTCCACGTCTTGCGGTCATTTCTACTGTGTTTGTTTTTTCGAATATTATTAGGTTGTCCCATTCCAGTGTCTTGTATTGTTTAGGTAATATATTGTTGCGTCAGCGAGGTCACGTGACTAGTATCACGCCACGTCCTTCTCTCG
>NW_013670717.1:19735-27055 GCF_000517525.1 Limulus polyphemus | reverse complement strand
TTAGATTGTATCAGGTTCACTTCAGAGGCGGATTATCATTGAGGCAATTGAGGTTGAAGCTTCAAGCCCAATTAGTTCAGAAAGAAAAATAAATCATATAAATATATAGAGAGTGTAATATGAAAATATCAAATGTAAAATAATCATAAAAATGCATTTAGTATATTTCCCTGTTTTATTTTACGTTTCATAGGCCCTAAAGTAAAGTTTTTTACACTGTTTTGTTTTAGCAAACAGCAAAATACACTGTGTTAAGGTTCTTTTATGTTTGTTTCTCAATTAGCCTGAGCACCGTACGTGTAAATTGAGTAAATGTACTATGTATTGTTAATAAGAATCTATAGAAAAGGCTCCCCCAAGCACAGTTAATCCGCCTCTGGCTCATTTCAGTATTGCTTAAATATTGGAATTTGTCTTATATAGTTAAATTATATTAGTCTCATGTCTAGTATTATCTAAATATTAAACATTTGCCTAATACTGATAGTCAGTTTTGTATATAATATTATTCCAGTATCAGAAACTTGTCTATTATTAGAATTACATCAGTTATGTGCCTGGTTTGTTTAACTAAAAGAAACTCGCCTATATTTGTTAGATTCTATTGGTCTTATGTCTAGTATTGTTCGACTGTATCAGTCCAATGTCTAATAATTTTTAGAAAATAGGTATTCGCCAAAATTGCTAGAATCTATCAGTCTTTTGTATAATATTTTCATTTAAATACTAGAATCTTGCCTAATATTGTTGGATTGTATCAGTTTTGTATATAATATTATTTCAGTAATATAAATTTGTGTAATATTATTAGATTTTATCAGTCTTGTGCCAAGTATTGCTTAGAAAATAGAAACGGGACTAAAATTGCTAGACTGCATCTGTCTTGTGTCTAATATTCTTCGAGTATTAGAAACTTGCTTAATATTATTAGATTTTATCAGTCTCATTGCTAGTATAATTTATGTATTAGATATTTGCCTAATATTGTTAGATTGTATCAATTTCGTGTTTAGTATTGTTTACATATTAGAAACTATTGTTATATTGTAAGAGTCTTGTGTTTATTGTTGTTTAAGTGTTAGAAACTTGCCTAATATTATTAAAATGTATCAGTCTCGTATCTAGTATTGTTTCAGTACTATATATTTGGTTAATATTGTTATAGTGTTTCAGTCTCGTGTTTAGTATTGCTTAAAAGTGGAAACTTATTTAATATTAAATTGTATTAATATTTGTTACTATTAGAATTTCAAATGGTCTGAAACCGAGTTAACTGATAAATTTAAATTTAGTACTTAAATTGTACTTTGGAGTTAGTAGTTAAGTAAAAGCCGATATATAGTCAGTTTATGATATTTGCCAACAAGATTGATACACACAGTTTTCTTTTTTAACATAAATACGTTTTAATATACACACAACAGTACAATTGACACTAACAGTTATTACAAATAGTTATTACAAACAATGATTTATAAACAAAAGTTTCACAAATTTACAAGCAATATAAAGTCTTCCTTTTAGTTTGGAACTTCTTCGATATCTTATCGAGGGTTCACGATGAGCGAGTTGATTAGGAGTTGACGTAGGTATAATTCACTTCACGGGAATCTAGCTAGCTTTGTCCTCCGTTATTTATCGGCCACACACGTCGAGTTTTCCACGATGAATTTATGTAATGTTTTCGTAAAAATACTAATGTTCGATGAGAATCCACTTAAGTTAAATGATTTGTAATGTTCGAACTTTGTAAAGGTTCCTGGTCAAATATCTGAAGTTTTCGAATTGATAAGCGTTATAATAATCACAGTTAGAGTTTCCAAAGTTTATAGCACACTGACTGTAGCGAACTAATAATAGATACCCTTCTTTTGGCGCGTCGCGTTTGATTATATTTATAGGCGCGTGGAGGCCTTCTAGAAAATTCATATTAGGTAACAATACAAATTTAAGCGTTTACGTACACGCATATATTGTTGATTCTTACTCTCGAGAATCTTCTACAACGTTGGAGAATTGGCGGAAGTTTCCCAATATATATATTTAACAGTATAAGCTATGTATATTTCTAAATATAAATTTAATCTAAACAAACGTTGATATTAAAATAGATATATAATAACAAATTCGTTACATATTGTATTAATCTCATGCTTAGTATTGTTTAAATATTAGAAACTTGTATAATATTGTTATATTGTAATAGTCTTGTGTTTGTTGTTGTTTAAGGAATAGAAACTTGCATAATAATGTGAGATTATATCAGTCTCAGGGCTAGAATATTGTTTAAGTATTAGAAACTTACCTAATATCATTAGTATGTATCAGTCTCTCATTTAGTATTGTTAGATTGTATGAGTTTCGAAATTAATATTTTTATATTGTATCAATCCAATGTCTAGTATTGTTAGATTGTATCAGTCTTGTTCCGGGTGTTGTTTAGATAATAAAAATATTGCCTAAAATTGTTAAATTGCATCAGTCTTATATATGATATTGTTTGAGAATTATTAGCTCTTTAATATTGTCAGATTATATCATCTTCTGTCTATTATTTTCAGAATTTATCAGTGCAGTGTCTAGTATAGTTTAGATAATAGCAATTCACTAAAAATTTTAGATTGGATCAGTCTTGTGTCTAATGTAGTTTAAGTATTAGAAACTCGCCTAATATTGTTAGATTGTATCACTTTTGTACGTAATATTGTTTAAATAATAGAAATTTGCCTAATATTGTTTTATTGTATCAGTCTCATGTTTAGTATTGCTTAAATATTAGAAACTTCTATCTTATTATATTGTCAGTGTGCTTAGAATGGTTTAATTATTAGAAACTTATTTAACATTTTTTATTTTCGATAACTCTCATGTTTAGTATTTTTAAAACTTAGAAACTTGCTTCATATTGTTAGATCGCATCTGTCTTGTGTCTAGTAATGATAGATTGTATCAATCCATTGTATAGTATTGTTTAGATAATAGAAACTAGCCTAAAATTGTTAGATTGTATAAGTGTTGCTAAATATCTAATATCAGAAACTCGCCTAAAATTGTTAAATTGTATAAGTGTTGCTAAATAGCTAATATCAGAAACTCGCCTAAAATTGTTAGATTGTATAAGTGTTGCTAAATATCTAATATCAGAAACTTGTCTAATATTGTTAGATTGTATAAGTGTTGCTAAATAGCTAATATCAGAAACTTGTCTAATATTGTTAGATTGTATAAGTGTTGCTAAATAGCTAATATCAGAAACTTGTCTAATATTGTTAGACTGTATAAGTGTTGCTAAATAGCTAATATCAGAAACTTGTCTAATATTGTTAGATTGTATCAGTCCTGTTTCTAGTATTGTTTCTGTATGAGTCTTGTATCTATCATAGTTTAAGTATTAGAAACTTTTATCATATTTTTATATAGTAGAGTTTAAATATTAGATATTTGCCTAATATTATTAGATTGTATCAGTCTCGTGTTTAATGTTTAAACATTAGAAACTTGACTAATATTGTTATATCGTATTAGGCTTGCGTCTAATATTGTTTGGGTATTAAAACTTGCTAATATTGATAGATTGTATCAGTGTCGTTTCTTGTAATGTAAGAGCATATTAGTCTAGTGTTTACTTTAGTAGTGCTCTGTTTTCAGTAACCTCTGATATTATGATATCGTATCATTATTTTGTCTAGTATGTATAATATTGATAGATTGTATCAGTGTCGTTTCTTGTAATGTAAGAGCATATTAGTCTAGTGTCTACTTTAGTAGTGCTCTATTTTCAGTAACCTCTGATATTATGATATCGTATCATTATTTTGTCTAGTATGTATAATATTGATAGATTGTATCAGTGTCGTTTCTTGTAATGTAAGAGCATATTAGTCTAGTGTCTATTTTAGTAGTGCTCTATTTTCAGTAACCTCTGATATTATGATATCGTATCATTATTTTGTCTAGTATGTATAATATTGATAGATCAGTGTCGTTTTTTGTAATGTAAGAGCATATTAGTCTAGTGTCTATTTTAGTAGTGCTCTATTTTCAGTAACCTCTGATATTATGATATCGTATCATTATTTTGTCTAGTATGTATAATATTGTGACGTTGTATATATTTCTCATTTCTAGTATCCTTTGCAGTATCAGTAGCTTGTCTTAATATTTTAACATTATACAAATTTTGCTCTTTGTATTGTTCAAGTATTTATAAGATTTTTAGTATTGTAATATTGTATCAGCCTTTTTATTGCTGTTTATGTATCTGTAACCTATCTCACATAAGTCGTGTCTAACGTTTGTAACTTTCTAAATATAATGCCTCATATGGTGTCATAATCCATGTTGTGTAAATATCTATAACATGTGTAACATTGTTAAGCTTCATTTAGTTTGTGTCTCTTACTGTTTCAGCGTAAGTAACGCGCCTTATGTTGTTTCACTGTTACTCTGTTAGTCTTGTATGATAATCAGTAACATATCCACTATTGTAATATTTATATCAATTTTGTTTCTAGTGTTGTCAAATCTGTAATGTTTCGAATATTATGTAAACATATCAATATTGTGTCTAATTTGCAGAATTTTTGTAAATCGTCAATTTAGTATTATTTAGGTTTAGATATCTTACATGTGTCTTTGTTACATTTGCGTGTTTCGTGTCTAATATACTTTAAAGGTCATAAATGTGTGAAATATTGTGACACCATATTGTTTCTAATATTATTTGAATATCGATGACCTGTCAATTTTGAGTTTTCTATAACACATGTACGTAAAATAAATAAGTCGCAAGTGAATGTAAAAACAAACTTCTAAATTTATCAGATTGTGATTAGTATGGTAAAAATATCTGTAATGCATTTAATATTGTTGTGCTACATCAGTCTTTTATCTAGCTAATACGGTTTAAGAATCAGTAACGCGTCTATTATTGTGACATTGTGTAGTCTCTTGTATATGTATTAATGACGTGTATAACATTGTTACATTTTATCAACCTTATGTCTAGTATTGTTTTAATATCAGTAACATGTCTATTATTGTAAATTAATTGTGTGGTGTGTCAGTTTGATGTACCATTGTATCATTCTTGTTTAGCATTATTAAATAGTTTGGATGAATATAATATTTTTTTTTATTTCATATCTACTGTCTTCATAATATTGATTAATTATCTGTAATGAGTCTAGAGTTGTTTCGTGTCTAATATACTTAAATATATATATATATATATATAAATGTGTGAAATATTGTGACACCATATTGTTTCTAGTATTATTTGAATATCGATGACCTGTCTATTTTGGGTTTTCTATAATACATGTAAGTATAACAAATACCTCGCAAGTGAATGTAGAAACAAACGTCTAAATTTAAACTGAATTTCGGAGACATCCTCGCCCTCACATTTCAAATTTTGCGCATTATCACGTTGTAGAAGCTTCTCTTATCGTGAAGTAAATTGTGTTACTATTTTCAACATCCCAGTCTTATATTTATTAGTAAAAATACCATACTTCAGTTTCAGAAATCTGTATTTTTCACAAATCAAAAATTTATATATTTCAATATTACAAAGTTCGAAAAACTGTTAGAAAATAGTATTATTTTAACGTATGATTCCAAATCACCTTTTTCACGAAAACTAAGTATTAATAAAGGTATTTCACAAAGGCTTAACAGAGGGACTCCGTATAATTAAAACATCAATTAACAGCCAGATTTCTATCAGTAACATACTGAGTGAAAAATTGTAAATCAATACAACCAACTTTCATTTTGCGTGTATGTATGCAGTTTATTTTACACTTACGGTGGCTCAGCAGTAACCCTGAGGGCTTATAACGCTAAAATTCGGGTTCGATCAACAATTGTGGCAACAGCGCATATAGCCCATTGTCCCATTGTGTAGCTTTGCGCTTAAAATACAAATAAACAAACTGTTACAATGTTGAGTTAAAATAAAGGAAAACTTATAAGTTGAAAATCAAAGTTTTCTTTACGGATGAAATAAAGAATATGATTTTAAAACCATTTTCGTTTTTACAAAACACTACGTATCGTTAGGTTTACCTAGCATCGTCAGGTGGATCATTTGAAAGATGGGACAAGTTTTATAGTACCAAGAGAGATACTACATCGCTAGGCAATATTTAAAAAGTTCCTTCTCTTGTGTTTGAACATATGGCTGAAAATAAACATTCTTTTGTTTTTTTCAGAAGTTAAAATCATAGGCAAAGAAATTAATGTAAATAAAAGAAAAAATCAAAGAAGCTCTCCTTATTCAAAACCAAGCATTAACCAGTATTCAGGTGTAAAATTATATTTATTTTAATTTTTCCACTGTTTAATACTTGTATTTGATTTGTTTTTATATTGTTGCCTAGAGATATACTAACGCTCTTGATACTATAGAACGTAACGATTTTATTCCATTATTCAGTTGTACTCACCTGACGATACTAGGTAAACCTAGTGAAACGTGGCGTTTTATGAACACTAAAAAAAGGTTTTAAAACATATTATTTGTTTTATCCGTAAACGAAACTTTAATGTTATAATATTGATCTTTATAGATGGCGTCCTATGTTGTTAACGTTAAAAAAACAACATCTAAAACAAATGATTTTATTTGTTATATAAATTGAACAAAAAAACTTTAAATTAAATTTGAATCACCAAGTTTAACTTCCATAGCTTTCACGGCCATAAGGTTACAACAATCGTGTATAAATCGGCAATTAAACATTGCAGTTTTCTACAATATACTCAGAGCAGCTTAATTGTCTCCTACGTTATTTTTCCAGAATATTTTGTTTGTTTCGGATACTCACGTAAAGCTATATTATTGTTATCTGCACTAGCAGTCCTTAATTTTCAACAAGAAGGAAGGCAGCTCGTCAACAGCACTCGCCACAAACTATTGAGTTACTTTAATCGACGAGTGGGATATAATACTTAGTTTTACTTGAAAACTAAGTATTAAGAAAAAGACTTGCATAAAAAGCTTAAGAGTTGGACTCCATGTAAAAAAACAGCAATAAACAGCAAGAATTCTATCAGTAACATACTGGTTGGAAAATTGTAAATCACTAAAATTAACTTTCGTATTACATGTATGTAAACATGTAATTTCTCGTGCTCTTACAATGACCCTTGGTGGCTCAGCAATAATCCTAAGAGCTTATAACGCTTAACTTCGAGCTCAATAACAACTGTGGCCAGAGTTCAAATAGCTCATTGTGTGAAACATATACACCTGGAAAAAAGTTAAGCACCCCCAAATATTTTTCAGGATTGCTTATTGAAGATAAGGTTTAA
>NW_013670717.1:18296-18894 GCF_000517525.1 Limulus polyphemus | reverse complement strand
CACACGTTAGCGTCAAGACCTTTATTCATGGATGACAATGCTAGACCTCATCGCTCTAGGGCTGTAAAGGCTTATTTAGAGAATGAATCCGTCAACACTCTTCCTTGGCCAGCAAGAAGTCCAGATCTCAACCCTATAGAGCATCTGGGACCAATTGGGTAGGCGAATACAGGCTTTGGGGCCTCCTCCACAGACATTGCAACAGTTAGAAGCTCACTTGCACCGAGAATGGCGACAGATAACGCTTCAACAAATCAGACGTCTAACTGGCAGTATGCGGCGCAGGGTTGCAGCAGTCATCCAGGCAAACGGTGGATATACCCGATATTGACCTTTTCGATGACTAATTATCAATATGTGGATCATGATTGACATTTTGTAATGTGATTTGACAATTCAATAACGTTTTTGAGCTTTCACTGACAATACTTATTAAAGATAATTTTAAGCGTGAAAACTGTCCATATTTTGATGTCATGATATGTAACAAGAACGTCGAATCTGAATCACTTGAAAAAAACACGGGGGTGCTTAACTTTTTTCCAGGTGTATAGTTCTGCAAGTATCATGTAAAAAGCTCAGGAAATGCCCTTATAAA
>NW_013670717.1:11361-17362 GCF_000517525.1 Limulus polyphemus | reverse complement strand
TGACAACCACCTCATTTCATGGATGACAACGCTAGACCTCATCGCTCTAGGGCAGTAAAGGCTTATTTAGAGAATGAATCCGTCAACACTCTTCCGTGTCCAGCAAGAAGGCCAGATCTCAACCCTATAGAGCATCTGTGGGACCAATTGGGTAGGCGAATACAGGCTTTGGAGCCTCCTCCACAGACATTGCAACAGTTAGAAGCTCACTTGCACCGAGAATAGCGACAGATAACGCTTCAACAAATCAGACATCTAACTGGCAGTATGCGGCGCAGGGTTGCAGCAGTCATCCAGGCAAACGGTGGATATACCCGATATTGACTTTTTCGATGATTAATTATCAATGTGTGGGTCATGATTGACATTTTGTAATGTGATTTGACAATTCAATAACGTATTTGAGCTTTCACTGACAATACTTATTAAAGATAATTTTAAGCGTGAAAACTGTCCATATTTTTATGTCTTGATATGTAAATTAAAAATTGTTATTTTATGGTGATAATCTTGTTTTCTTGTGCTCAATAATGCATAATTTCATTTGATAAACACGTTTAGATTGAATGGTAATTTATAATCAGTCACAAGAACGTCGAATCTGAATCACTTGAAAAAAACACGGGGGTGCTTAACTTTTTTCCAGGTGTATATAAAAAACAAATAGACAAACTGTTGACCATGCCTAAAAAATGCGCAGCACGATTTTACGACAAAGAGACGCGAACCATGGACCTTCAGATTCCCTGTTCGCTACGCTAAACACTTCTTCTCGACCAACCATCAGAATTCTTTAAATTTCATAATACCTTCATAGATTTCATGACTTCTTGTACACGAAAATTATTCGGTATTATACCTATACTTGGTTTCGAAAGAACATAAATAATTACAAAAAACATCACGTCTATTCAATACAAAAATACACGTACAAACATACACTCATGTTCTATATAAAACAGTTGATTGCGTTTTTTCATAAAACTGAGATAACCTTTTTTATTTATATATTTTGAGGTTACATTTTGCTTCAGTAGGTGACCTTTATTTCTTATAAGCCAATAACGGTCTTTCAAATATAGCTACAATGGTTTGATAGTTTACATGTAAGTTAATTTTTTATTTTAAGTTTGACTTGTTATAATTTTTTCCTAATTTATTTTCAATGTGTACACATGGAGCTTCAAATATTTTAACTGACTGATTTTTAGATATAATTCTCAGATGAATAGTTGTATTTCTAGGCGACGATATAACAATCAAAGAGTATATTAAATAGTTAAAGGCTTTTGCGGGAGCCAGTAACTACTTTTATTGTTATTTCTAATAAAAAGCATGCTCGTTTATGCTAAGTTTTAAGAAATAGAAGCATGTTAAATAGCAAGCTAGTATTGGAGATGGTGCGCGCACGAAGTGTAACGTGGGTGATATAGTTTTAAATGGTGGCAGTCGCGGTATGATAGTTGCAATTTGAAAATTTTCCATGTTGGATTGTTATATATATATATATATAAATGGTAATCTTAAGTAAGTAAAAAAACGTACAAACGTAACCGTAGAATACAACCCAGCTTATTTGAACTTCTTAGATAAAGTTTTACATTGTTTTAGAGATTAGTGTAGGCTGAAACTCGAACCAAACGAAATATCTAGTCGCGCAGTTCGTTTCCTAGCAACGCTGTAAAAATGAAGAGATCTGACGAGAGCACAAAAAATATAATTATAAGGCATCTAACTAACAATCATTAAGAAACTGCGGCAAATTGTGATCGATGGGTATACAAAAACTCGTGTAATTGTTGGTCACAATCACATCTTAGCTGAGCAATTCGAAAATTACAGTAAGTGCCCTGTTTCAACAGTGCAGAAATCTATAAGCACTGTAACCGTTAGTATGAACACACGTTTCATTTTCCATTTACTTGAGGTATGCAATAGTCGAACGGGATTTATGACTGGAAGCTTTGCCTTATCTTGGTAAATCCATAACCTTTTGGCCTTGACTTCAGACGGGAATCCTTCCTGATTATATTGCGTACTGTTGCTCCGACACATGGACCGATTTTTCCAGAGACCTATTTTGTTCGTGAATTCTCACCTGTTTCTCTGCTACAGCCAAGTTCACCATATTTCTTTCTCTTCCAATGCCAATAAGTAAAAGGCATATCTCTGTCTGAAAAAGTCTAAATCCCTGATCTGAATACATCTTCACGATCTGAGTGTATGAATTTTCTCCGTCGAAAAGCTGTCAATTTTTGGTTACATTACACTATCTCCGTACAGCCAAGCAATATAAAAATTAGTTTCTGATACATGTCGTTCGACCACAACTTTATATTGGATGTGGTTGTCACATGACTTGTATATTTGCGTATTCAAATTTTTTTAATGTAGCTTATTCAACCCTCTGTAATATTTGTGCCAGTATTTTAATATCTGTCTTACTTCCAAAAATATTGCAAGCTTTAATCAAGATGTACTCTGATTTTTCATCATCTGAGGTAATATTGGCTGAGTTAAGGTACATAATAACCCTAATGTTAACAGCATTATACGAGACATCCATATAGTATTAACGCAGAGTTAATGTCTGTTTCAAATGTATTTATTTCAAACTTTGTTCAAGATGATGACCGCTGCATTAGCATATTTATGCATAGTCAAGATTTATAATCGATGCTATGCCTTCAAACTTAGTGGACACTTTTTATACAAACTACTTATAAACCACAGCGATAAAGAGCAAATACAAGACACGTGACTATAGGTTGAGACAATAAAAGTTCTGGCATCGCAAGATGAAACTGGGCGCCAAATTGAGTGCGAGTTATATTTTTCCAGTACGGGCCGAACGCGCGTGCCTCACTACCTGCAGGTACTTACGCATCGCACAGCCGTTTGAGGGAGTTTCTGTGTTTATGTTACCAACAAGCAAGCAGAAGAGAATGTTATACTAAATATTGCAAAATTCTATTTCAGTTCTTAAATTTTTACTGAAGAGGTACCGAGTTGCATTATTTATTCGCTCCTATGGTTTGAATCCTAACGAAAAATGTTAGAACTTTTATTAGTATTTGGCCAGTTTCAGTTTCTTCGATTAATTTTACGTAAGAGAAATGTAAAAACCTTTTCTATCATTTAGTAGTTTCGGGTGAAGTTTGTGTAAATGCATTTATTCACCGATAATGACTCGCTAAATTCTCAGGAAGATAGTAATATCACTTTCAGTTAATTATACAACTTTTTTCAATAATATATTCGTGTCAGCGAGTTACTCAGTTTTTAACTGAGTAATTTCTTGTTATTAATAAAGCAAAAGTGTCAAACAATTCAACTAACGGTGATTCAATGTTTCAGCCTTAATTTGGTTATGATGTGATCTGTTTCTAGTAAGGGACAATTTCTCACCAGTAACTGATGAACGAAACTCCAAGAAACTTAGTCAGTTTTAAAAAAGGAACCTTAGATATCTATATCTCTTTGTCATGAGAATTTCAAACAGTTCCGTGTATAATCTACAAATTTAATCAAGTAATGATAGCTGGATGTCATCAAGGCCTGGGATATCCACACTAACTCTGCGCTACTTACAATAACGACTAGGCCTCAGCTGGCCCCTGAAAGTGTGAATATTGTAGTCACAGCTGGGAGGAACACAGATTTGATGAAGCCGGAGAAATCAGTTGTAATTCTCCAGAAGTCACTTACAGCGTGTTGAGTTAGAATTATAATACTTCATAGGAGGGTGTGGGAACTGACGCATCACCAATTTCACGTGAAGTCACTAAGGTTAAATACACACACACACATATATATATATGTATATATCATATATAATATACAGACAAAAAGGTATCTGTATGTGTGTGGTGAAATTGATTTGTTACACGCCTCCGATATCTGTACGCGACGGTTTAACTTTATATGAGTTTATCAATATCAATTTGCAAATAATTAAGTATTAAAGTTCGAAAAATTTAAATCACATTCAGGTTTCTATTACCAGAGGCGTTTGAGAAACCTTTTGACAATATTTGTATATTTTAAAAAGTGTTCCTAGTAATTTGGTTTGTCCCTATATTCTTTGGGATTGAAATCATTATTTATGAAATAACAAAAAAAAAAACAACCCTGGCATAATAACACTGATTTGATAAACAGAATATCAACAATGACACATTACTACGATGTATAGAATATACACTTAAACACACTAATATTGTAAACAGAACATTAAGCCTAACATACTAATATTGGATGCAGAATACCAATCATGACAGATTAAAATTGAAAAAGAACATAAACCTTAACACAATAATAAAACATATAGAATATCAAACACGATCATAAGAGCATAAGTTCCACCACAGTATACAACATATTCATTATTTCACACTAAAATAAACTAATATAAACTTGAGCACACTAATATATATATGTGTGCGTGTGTGTGTATGAGGGGGTAATAGACAGAATGTCAATTCTAACACAACAATAATTTATATAAAACGTCAATAGTAATAGAATAATGTGGTATACAGAAAATCAACCCCAACACAATACGTCAGACAAAATATCCACTAGGTCAAATTAATATCTTAATGCAACATCAACTGCAACACACACAAATAAGGGAAAAAGAATTTTAATTTTGATGACATAATATGGCATGCAGAATAACCACCCTGCCACACTCATTTGACATACACATCAGCTCGACTACTAACATGTTATAAAGAATATTCATTCTGTCACAGTAATGTACACATAAAACATTAACATGACTACAAATAAGTTATAAAGAATAATCATTTTGCCACAATAACTTGCAAAAAGAACATCAACGTGACTACCAAGAGGTTACACAGAATGTCCACTCTGCATCAGAAGTGTACAGAAAGAACATCAAATGCTAGTAATATGTAAGACAGGATATTCATTCCGTGACAGAAATGTGCACACAGAAAATGAACTACTACTAACATGTTATGTAGAATATGCATTCTGTCACAGTAATATTAACTCAAAGTACCAACTGCTACTGAAATGTTACATAAAAAAATCCATTCCGTCACAGATATGAACACACAGAACATCAAGTAGTACTAAAATATCATACAAAATATCCATTCTGTCACAGCAATATGCAAAGAGAACATCAAGTAGTACTAACAGATCATACAAAATATCCATTCTGTCACAACAAGATGCAAAGAGAACATCAAGTAGTACTAACAGATCATACAAAATATCCATTCTGTCACAACAAGATGCAAAGAGAACATCCTCGCAACCGCCAGCATTTTATCAAGAAGATCCATTCCTTCGTTACCGTACATACAGATCATCAACAGCTATTAGGTCGTCAAGAAATTAATGTCACGTTTTGGAACATTTTCAGTAACCACCCCCAAAAAATTTTCATCACGTGTAATAGTTAAACGAACCGCCTAAACGTCACGTTAGTGTAGCCTATATAATGTGTAAAGTTTAGTATACTCTAATCACTTATAGTAATGGTATACGACGAGACACACATTCGACATGTAATGCTGTTTGAATACAAGAAGGGAAACAATGCCTCTGTAGCCACAAAGAATATCAAAGAAGTTTATGGAAGTGTTTTGAACGTTCGTAAGTGTCATCGATGGTTCAGCAAATTTCGTTCAGGTGACTTTAGCCTTAAAAACTGTGATGGCAGGGGCCGACATGTTGGAATTGATATTGATGCTCTGAAGCGCTTATTCAGTCTAACCCAAAGCAACACACTCGTGAAATGGCCCTGAAATTGCATGTCTCTCATGAAACAATACGTAAGCATCTAAGGAATATGGGAAAACTCCTTAGAGAAGGTGTTTTGGTGCCAATGGTGAACGTTGCTTCGTCTCTTATGGCGCGTAATGTGCCTGAACCATTTTTGGACAGAACTGTCACCGATGATGAAAAATGGATTCTCTATGCGAATATTAACGCCAAAAACAAATGGCTTAGTCCTAGACAA
>NW_013670717.1:4791-10361 GCF_000517525.1 Limulus polyphemus | reverse complement strand
GCAAGATGGAAAAACATCATCAATAAGAATGGAGACTATTTCATTTAATAAATAGTTTGATATATAAGTTGTTCGGGTTTTTTCATATAAAAAGCGACATTAATTTCTTGACGACCTAATAGTAACAGATTTTAAGAAATATCTGCAGAGAGAACATCAAATACTACTAAAATGTATACAGAATATTTTTTCCTTCACATTAAAGTGAACATAGAAAATCAAATACGACTAATTTGATACTTATAATATCTGCTCTGTCCCAGTTATGGGAACCTAGATCACAAACTAACATTAACATGTCATACAGAATATCCATTTATTCACTTAAATGCGCATGCAGAAATTTAAATACTACTAAAATGTGATACAATGTATCCATTCTGTCACAGAACATAAACTACTACTAACATGTTATGCACAATATCCATTTTGTCACAATTAATGTGAAAATATAATATCAACTACTATTTACGTATAATACAGAATATCTTTTCTGTCAAAGTGATGTGCAAAAGAAAAACATCCACTACTAACACGTTATATAGAATACCCATTCCGTCACAGCAAGTGCAAAGTGAATATACATTGTTACTAAAATGTTAAACAGATCATCCATTCCGTAACAATAATGTGAATAGAAAACAACAACTACTGCTAACATGTTATAAAGAATAACTATCTCCTCATAGTGATGTGCGTGTCCCTATAGCGCAGTGGATAGCGCGTTGGATTTCTAATCCAAATGTACCGGGTTTGTTCCCCGGCAGGGATGCCACCACCATTGCCTGGTCCCAAGTCCAGGATGAGAAAGGAGGAAGGGTTGGGCGCGGGGCTAGCAACTTCGCCCCGTAAAAACCAACCTGCTAAAAAATTACTGCAACAACAACTTCCGTCGGCGAGGTGTTGTTGGGGCTCTATGCTCCAGTGGGAGTCGACAGGGATTATTATTATTATTATATAGTAATGTGCACACAGAACATCATCTACTAATATGTTGTGTAGAATATGCATTTTGTCACAGTAATGTGAAAATAGAACATCAACTACTAATAACTTACAATAAAGAATATCTATTCTGTCAAAGTGATGTGAACACAGAAAAACAGCTACTACTACGACACTGGTCACAAGTTACTACTATATTGTTATACAGAATATGCATTCTGTCATAGTAACGTGCAAACAGAACATCAACTAATACTAACATATTATACAAAATATCAATTATGTTACAGTAATGTGCATACAGAACCTCAACTTCTATTAACATTTTAAATAGAATGTCCATTCCGTCAGAATAATGTGCACGCAGATTAAATCTTGACCCTACTGGTCATCAATTACAGAACATCAATTACAACTAACATGTTATCAAAATATTCATTCTCTCACAGTAATGTGCTCACAGAACATCAACTACTACTAATGTGTTATACAGAACATCCATTCCGTCTTAATAACATGAACAAATAATACCATCATATTAATCAAAATATTCATTCTCTCACAGTAATGTGCTCACAGAACATCAACTACTACTAATGTGTTATACAGAACATCCATTCCGTCTTAATAACATGAACAAATAATACCATCATATTAATCAAAATATTCATTCTGTCACAGTAATGTGTACATAAAACATTAGCTACTAATAAAATATTCTTTAAAGTTCAGCTTCCTAGCAGATATAATGGATATATAGACTTTGTGTGAGAACAACTGGAATAATCTATTATAGAAACAACAGAAGAAATTATGCCCAAACAAGTAAAAAAAGAGTAAAACAAATGGATAACACAAGAGATTCTAGATCGCATAGAAACTAGAAAACTATTAAAACAAGACCCAGAGATGTGTACAAGATTAGATAAGGAAATTAAAAAGAAACAAAAAGAAATATTTCTGCATCAACAATGCCAAGAAATAGAGAATAACTGGAAGGCAAATATAAGATATGTCCATTAAAAGTTTAAGGAAGCAACGGAGAAAACATTATGTTCCAATAGTGGATGCATAAAGGCAAAATATGACACCATCTTAATGGAGAAAGAAGACATTCTAAGTAGATAGTCTGATTCTATTGAAGAGCTTTTTTTAGGACAATAGAGGTAACAAACCAGAAATAAAACAGAATATTGATGGACCACCCATATATCGATTCTGCCACAGTAATATGCACCCAGAATATCAACTACTACTAACATGTTATACAGAATATCCATTCTGTCACAATATTTTGTACACATAACATGAACATGGCTACAACATGTTATACAGAACATCCATTCCTTCACAGTAATGTGCTCACAGAATGTGAATGCAAATACTAACATGTTATACAAAATATCCATTTTGTCAAAGTAATGTGCAAAGAGAACATCAACACGACTACTAAAGTGTTACATAGAATATCCAATCTGTCATAGCAAAATGCAAATATAATACCAACTATTACTATCATGTTACACAGATTATCCATTCTATCAAAGTAATGTGAACACAGAATATCAATGTGACTTCTAACGTGTTCTACAGAATACCCATTTCTTCACAGAAACGTGCATTTAGAACATCAACACGACTATCAAAAACATGTTGTACACAATATCCATTATTTTACACTAATCTGCACACAGAATATCAAAGCCACTACTAACATGTTACATAGAATATACATGCTATCATAATAATGTTCACACAGAATATCAACGTAAATACTAACATGTACTTCTGACATGATACCCATTCCAACATAGTAATGCATGAATAGAACATCACCGCAACACCCTAACACGTTATACAGAATGTCCATTCTCACACAGTAATAAGCACACAGAACATCAACTACTAATACATTTTCACACAAAATATCCATTCTGTCATAATAACTTGCCCTCAGAACATCAACTCAACTGCTCAAACATTGTATAGAATATCCATTCTGTCACAGTAAGGTGCACATAGAATAGCGACAAAACTTCTATCCTGTTATACAGAATACCCATTCCGTCACAGTAATGTGCACAAGAAAATCAACGCAACACCCTAATATGTTACAAAGAATATCCATTCTCTCATAGTCATGTGCATTAAAAACATCAACAACTTCTAACGTGTTACACAGAATATCCATTCCGTCACAATAATATCCACACTGAACATCAACACCACTACTACTAACTGTCAAAATGAATATCAATTCTATCAACTAGCAATGAGCATAAAGAAAATTAACGCGACTACTAAAATTTTATGTAGAATATCCATTCTGTCACAGTAATCTTTAATCTAACCTATATAGATGTGTGTCACGTCATGCTTGATTTATCTTGATCTCTCGAAGTAGGAGGAGTCATAAAAGCCAAAATGCATTTATCTAGATAGAATAGTTCGACCAATGTCTGCCCATTACGATTTTAGTGACGGGGGGGGGAGGTGCAACGGGGCCGTGAGGGGGGGTGCCGTAAAACCTTTTAAGTGTAGCGAGTGTCGGTATAATAAGCCTAAAGTAAATACGTAGTGTGAGATCACAAGTGCATAAAATTTATCATGAAAGTAAAAATATCTATTCAATTGGGAACTTAAATCGTTTCTGAATTAAGACATTGTTCGAACGTAGTGTTACCAAAAGCTGTTAATCTAACTGATTTTTATCAATAATTATTCTATGAATATGCCACAAATTCATTTCATGAATGATCTTAATTTTGATTGGCTCAATCCTTATTAGTATATATACTGAACAAGTGTACCCTATTTTACAGGTACCGAAGAAAGAACAGTGTGAAGCACATGAAATCAACGATCTTAGTCAGATTCATAGTTTTTGTAACATGTTAAATCATGATGAATGTGTATGGTTATATTTGAGATCTGCATTTTCAAGAGTGACTATATTTATTGTTCAACTTATGTTTAATCAAAGACTAACACTGTTAAATTTATCAGGTTCTATCAATGAAACTTTGTGGGATACAGTAGAGAAAGATGACATTATCCTAGATTTATCAAAAATAATGTGTATATATCCTACCTTTGAAGATTTTAAGAAAAAATAAAATATATAAAATAACTGTGATAACAATGAAAAAAAGTTCTTGACAAAATATTTCAATTTGTTTTGTTCTTACGATAAAAGATATGACCCACAAGAAAAGGCATATCTTTTCTTTCACATTTTATAAATTCATCACTTTGCCACTCATCAAAGAGATGACAACATACACTACTAAATATTTCAAGAAGGTTATTTCCCTTGGGTGGGGGAGGGGTAGTGTCTATATTCTGGAAAACAGCTTATCACTTTACATTCCAAGGATAGGAAACAAGTTTTAAATTATCTCTAGAACCTATTGAACAACACTTGCCTTCTAACAGTTCCCAAGTATGATAATTCTGATGCCACCTATATGATAGCAGAAACTGTGCATCAAGTATATATATATTGTATATTCACTTACCATTTACTCTCGGTCTATTCTCTGAACTGGTCTATAACATCGGCCTGTAATAACAGCATTTGCGTATTTGTGCTAATGTACACTCATTTAGACTCTCTATATCTTTGTGTAAAAGTGTATTATATTCAGAGCACCCAAAACTATTATGGATAACAAATATTGACATTTTTTACTAATAATAATATGCTGTGTTGTAAAACTGTAAACTAGAAGAACGCAGGACTTGTACAACTTGGAGGTTCCACTTTTTTTTCTTCTGGTTCCAGTATTTTGTTAAAGCCGTTATTTCCATTGATTGCTAATTGCACATCGTCAAATGAGTGGACGAAATTGGGAGTAAATCTTTCTTTTAAAGAGTCCACTGACCTGACACTGAATACACGCACATTTATGTACTTAACTTGCTGTTAGGTTTGTTTACTTGACTACTTTGCCTATACAGAGAGTAATTACACAAAATATCAAAACGAAACATTAGTAAATTTCAAAATGAATTAGATACATTAAAGAATAATTTACTGTCTTTTACACAAGGAGGATATATTAGCCATTGACCTAATCAATCTCAGACAACAGGAAGCCCCTTCCAGACCCCGCAGCTAAACCCTAAAGCAGACATCTTCAGTCCTGTTAGAAGTCACATCCCAGATATGAATGTCAGTAATAGGGAAGCATATAGAGCACAATTTGAGCTCTTGGCAGAAGTGAATGGATGGACAGAGGAACAGAAAGCAGTATATCTGGCAACGAGCCTGAAGGGACAACCACTGAAAATACTTGGACAGTTGTCAGCAGACGACAGGCGCAACTATAGAGCACTGGTAGCTGCTCTATAACTCAGGTATGGAACTCAAAATCAGTCCGAAGTCTACAGGGCTAGGTTTAGGACGAGAGTCCGTGTTAAAGAGGAGAGCCTGCAAGAGCTGGCACAGGACTTGGAAAGTATGTCATACAAGGCCTACCCAACTGCACCACCCGATGTCCTCAAGTTGTTGCTGAGGGATCAGTTTGTAAATGCCTTGGACAGTCCACATCTGAAGATACAAGTGAAGCAAGCACGCTCCTCTACTAGACAAGATGCAATGGCCAGAGCTCTTGAATTCGAAT
>NW_013670717.1:3101-4458 GCF_000517525.1 Limulus polyphemus | reverse complement strand
GTGGAGAGCAAGGACATATGAGGAGCAAGTGTAAGAAGAATATTACCAATAAATCAGCCTCAAGGAAACCAGTAGTGGTTCGTGTTGATGGACACCTACCAACCCCGATTGTGAAAGTCCCAACAGCTAAGTGTATAATGCCAAGCACACATAGTGTTTACGTGACAGGAAAGCTGGACGGCCAAAGGTGCAACTTTCTCATAGATTCTGTGTCTCAGCAAACCCTTGTGAGTATCAAGGTGATGGATCACAAAGGAGTACCAGAAGCCATACAGAAGCTCTGTGGTGTGGCAGGACATTCCACAAGGTTGTGGGGACCAGTGTGGGTAACTATTGAGCTCATGGGCATGTCAAGGATAGACACAAAGTATACTTGGCTGACATTGAAGACGAATGCATATTAGGATTGGACTATTTAATACCGAGGAAGTTTGTAATTAATTTTGATAAAATGACGTTTGGGAACAACAAAGGCCAAATTCCGGTAATTGTTAAAAGACAGGTTGAGGTAACCAGGTGTCATCAAGCTGAAGTCAAAGTGACTGAAAGAGTTGATGATTGTGAAATGGAACCAGGTATAGAAATTAAAGCAGAGCAGGAAAAAGATCAAGATTTGAAGCCAATAATTGATTTTCTACAAGTAGGTGTTTTGCACCCTGCTTGGGAGAAGGTGTCTATCTTTAGCCCTGTGACAAAGAACTATTGGGCACAATGGGACCAGTTGAAGCTTGAAGATGGTATTCTTCTCCGGCGATGGGAAACTGCAGATGGGAAAGTGACGACCTGTCAAACGGCTATACCGAGAAAGTTACGGGAAGTTGTGCTGAGTCAATCCCATGATAGTTAACAGGAGGACATCTCGGAGTTACGAAGACATTGAGTCACGCACGACAAAGATTTTACTGGATAGGTATGAGACAAGATGTGGAAGAATGGTGCAGGACATGTTGTGCTAAAAGGTGACCCAAGCATAAGGGATGTGCTCCAATGAAGTTGTATCAAGATGGCGCACCAAAGGAAAGATAGCTGTTGACATTGCTGGAAACAGGTACATTTGTGTGGTGATGGATTATTTCACCAAGTGGCCTGAGGCATATGCAATACCAAATCAGGAAGCTACAACTGTAGCTTCAGCTATTGGTGATTTCTGCTTGAGGTTTGGTATGCCATACCAACTGCATTCAGATCAAGGCCGTAAGTTTGAATCAGCTGTGTTCCGAGAATGCTGCTGGTTGTTTGGCATCCGAAAGACCAGGACAACGCCACTTCACCCACAGTCTAAAGTTTTGTAATAGCCGCCAAGATGACTGGGATGTCTTACTCCCTCCATTGTTGATGGCCTATAGAACAGCAGAGC
>NW_013670717.1:0-2801 GCF_000517525.1 Limulus polyphemus | reverse complement strand
CAAACTTGAAAACGTCTGCTGATTCGATGAAGTTATCTTATGATAGATCTACTGAAGTCAGCTTTGTACCAGGAGACAAGGTGTGGTTGTATAATCCCAGGAAGACCAAAGGGAAGTCTCGTAAGTTGTCATCTCCATGGGAAGGCACATATGACATAGTGGATCGTCTCTCAGACGTGACTTTCCGAATAAAATGTGGTCGGCGAGGTGGCACATGCCAACAGACTTTGGTGTTATCACGGTCCAGAACATTTCAGTTGGAACGAAGTGAACAACGGAACAAAAGACGCCGCTGAAGATGTGTCACCTGGAAAAGTCACTGTCGAAGAAGAAACTCTACTCGGTGTTTAGAAGGGAAACAGTGAATCCCTTGATGAAGTTACTACCACTGATGTGACTATTACCGATAATAGGTCATTTCCTGTTTGAGCAGATGAACCCCACGTGAAGCAGAAGCCAACGAGACGGAGACCAGTACGAGACTTTGTTGAATTTTAATTTTGTGTTTGTAAATTCTGTCCATTTAATTAAGTTATTGTTAGTTTTTTATTGGTTTAATGTAAGTGGCTATTGTTCGTCCCGAACAATACTAAGTAAGGGGCAATGTTACGACAGCAGAAGTCACGTGACCCTGGGAACAAGTAATGCGTTCTAGAAAGATCGGGGAACATCACGAATAATCCAGTATTTGCTAGGCGCCTTCTATTCTTGTATATAAGTGCGCCAGACAATAAATCGGAATTGAATATCAGACAGAGATAGAGACGGACAATTGAGTCAAGCGCGGTAGTAGGCGTGAATCGTTCGTTGTGAATTATAGTGAATTATAGCGTTTGTTATGTTATTAGAGTGACCGTGGAAATTAAGTGTATTGCAAAGTTGAATTAAGAAAGAATAAACTAGTTTTATTTGAGAAAGGACTTGTATCGCTGAAGTTCTTCGGGAAGAAGTTTTACCAGTAATTAACAAACGACCAGAGACGTAACAGGTAGAACACGCTGCCAACTTTAAGACTACTTTTTAGCAGCGACTAGTGGGATTAACTGTTACATTATCGCCTCCACAGCTGAAAGAACGAGCATGTTTGGCGCCTAGTTTCGGTCCTGCAACCCGCAGTTTGCGAGTCGAACGCCTTAAACACCAGACCGTGGGATGCCCCCCTGGGAGGGTGGCCTTTTGGCGGGAGAGCCTAAAATAACGACGGAAGAAACAGAAGAGTTGAAGACTACGATAACCTAACAAAACTATCACTTTACTCTCAAAGCTTTTTTGTTAACTCACTCCTTGCAAGCATTTTTCATTTAAAAAATATAAAAAACAGGTAAATAAAATGTTGATTTTGCTGTTTTCACTCACGAAAATTATTTTAATTAAAAGGGGAAGGGCGCAACGGAAACTTTGCTGAGTTAGGAGGCGCCGATATTTAAAGTTTGTAAAAACACTGTACTAATACAAATATATATCCACTGTCATATCACGGATAAAACTCGCCTAGAATAAATATTTTACACTTAGAGATAAGTGCTCGCAGACTTAAACAATGTGAAGTGAAATATGGATCATGGGTTTTCTCAATTTCAGTTTTAGAATAGCTATATTTATTCAAACTGAAAATATATCAAATGTAGCAAAAAACAGTGTCTTCAATTTTAAAGTTCACAATATGCTTTCATCTTTTAAGGTTTACGATAAAGAAAGCTTTGATGACGATGTACAAAAACAGTTGTAGAGATGAGCTCTTCTGTATACTTGATGAGTAATCTCTTAAACTGGTGAAAAAATAATTACCTTCTTGAATAACCACAAGCTCACTGAGTATCATAGTAACCGAACTGTTGCATGGACAGCGCCTTTGTTCTTCGCCAGTCTATCAAGAGGCAAGCGAGAAATTATTTTAATTGAGCCAAAAACAGGACATTGCACAATTTCAAGTAATCTTATTGTGCCACAGTGACAGAGAAATGAAGCAAGTATTTATTACGGGTTTTTGTTGTTTCGATACTTTTCTTACAATAAATTAAAGGTGTAATATGAAGGGAAAATATCTGTTGACTGGAAGCAGTAAACAATTTAGACCTAAATTAGTCTTGATTAATGCCATATTGGATTTAGTATAAAGCTGTGGATGGAAGTACTGTGCAAAATTCTCTAAAATCGTTTAAAAACAAACAAGAGTTCGCTTTTTTCTTCAGGATATTAGCGCAAAACGAAATGATGGCTATTTGCTTTAACCATCTTTAAAATACAAGAGGTAAAGCAGTTATTGAACAGAAACCACCGCCAATTCTTTGGTTAATGTAATCGAATAGTGAGATCAACCGTAACTTTTATATCACACCCACTGCCCCGAAGTATGAAGCGAATCCTCTCTACGATGGGACGCGAACCATTGATCCTTGGATTCACAGTCGGGCAACACTAACCATCCTCGGTTCATCAAAGAGGAGAAGTACGTAATTACATTATTGTAAAAAACATATATATATTGTATAATTTTATTTATGCACCATCTATAAAACAGTAACACTGCAAAAAAAATAATAATAATATGTGCATTCTACTAGCTTGTGTCCCTCCAGATAGTGGATTATACAGACTCACATTAAAATAATTAATTATTTCATTGTATTGCGTTCAAAAATTGCACTTATATTAAATTATTCATTTGTAATAAATGACTTATTTATGCATTTATATATACTGTATTTTTCGGTATATAAGACGCATTTTTTTCACCTCAAAATTTCATGTCAAGATCTGCTTGCGTCATATACACCGAAGGTATGAATAATATATATATG
>NW_013670716.1:67890-77037 GCF_000517525.1 Limulus polyphemus | reverse complement strand
TTATCAGCTAGTTGTCCTTTGTTATAACAACAACTAATCTTAGGCCACTTCTGATGAGTTGTGTTACTTAATACTGAAGCTTATCAGCTAGTTGTCCTTTGTTATAACAACAACTAATCTTAGGCCACTTCTGATGAGTTATCACGTTATTCTGAAGCTCATCAGCTAGTTGTCCTTTGTTATCACAACAACTAATCTTAGGCCACTTCTGATGAGTTATCACTTTATTCTGAAGCTCATCAGCTAGTTGTCCTTTGTTATCACAACAACTAATCTTAGGCCACTTCTGATGAGTTGTGTCACTTAATACTTAAGATCATCTGCTAGTTGTCCTTTGTTATAACAACAACTAATCTAGGCCACTTCTGATGAGTTATCACTTTATTCTGAAGCTCATCAGCTAGTTGTCCTTTGTTATCACAACAACTAATCTTAGGCCACTTCTGATGAGTTGTGTCACTTAATACTTAAGATCATCTGCTAGTTGTCCTTTGTTATCACAACAACTAATCTTAGGCCACTTCTGATGAGTTGTGTCATTTATTACTTATAATTAACATCTGCTAGTTGTCCTTTGTTATAACAACAACTAATCGCACGCCACTTCCATTGAGTTATGGCACTTAATACTGAAGCTTATCAGGTAAACTTGCCAAGTCATTAAACATCCTAATGTTTAGCTGAAGTGCTATTTATATCTTGTCTGAAAGACGAGTGATATAAATTGAAGTGTTTATATACCTACATCAAATCTGGAAAAGTAAGATGTGTTTTATTGGAAACCTGTGAAAGGTGAGTTAATAAAACACAGTTAAAAACATTCGTTAAGTAAGGTTGTAATAACACAGTATTCAATTAAAAAAAATACTTGAGCAACATTTCAAATAATTGCTCTTCCTTAGATGTAACAGGTTCTATTGACTTTGATAGACATGTACCGTGAAGTGACCTGATTTTAATCGGTGATATTGGACAAAGAAGCTAAAACAATAATGTTTTACAGTGTGAACTTAAAAACATTAAAATATAGTGTTTAATCAAACAATGTGGGTAAGATACAAGTTTAGAACATAAGAAAATGCAATGCTCTTTCATAATATGAATAAATCCACTTATAACTTAAATGTATCTCACCAGTGGTTCAGCAGTGTGTGAGGGCTTATGACTCTAAGTATAAAAGTTTTGATACCTTTGATAGGCAGAATCTAGATAGTCCATTGTGTAGCTTTGTGCTTAACAATAAACGAACTTAAACATAATATAGTGAAAAAACCACAGTAAACGGAACAAACTGTCAGAAGTCTGATATCAGAAGAACTAGTTTCTACACATTCGTGCGTTCTCTTCAGTCTCAATGTGTCGAAACTAGTTTCTCTGATATCAGACTTCTGACAGTTTTTTCACTAATTTTTGAACACAATATTGTGTTCTTTTATTATGATATAGGGAAATGCCTTTATAAGTCAGCTAGAGGTTCAAACAAGAATGTTTTAATGTTGTTTAAATACTTCTTTATTTGACCTGATTGTTTCATGTTTGTCGTGTATATATTCCTTTTAATCGTTGTTTTGAAATATTTACAAATCATACAAGTTGTGAAAGAAACCTAACCATTCACAGCTGTTTTTAACTATTATGCCAGTTTTATTTTATTACATAGATTAATCATATAAGTTTAGATACAATTTTAGTGTCACAGGCTTATCTTTTATTGATATCAGATTATCTAATGTTAAACTAATAATTTGTTTTAATACTTTTATATTGTATTTTTTTTTTATATTTGAAATTATTGAACAAGACTTAAATTGAGGTTTTATTTCAATCCTTTAATTCAAGAGAATTTGTGTTGCTAATAGAAAAAACATAGTACTATGAATGTATGTATAGTAAAGATGTAAATAACAATGTTCTTTTGTTTCCGTAAAGATATTGTTGTCTTAAATCTCTTTTTAATAAAAGTACATATTTTTTTCAAGTCAGTATCATATGCTGTTTATTGTCAGTTTTTAATGATAATTGTTTAAATAAATTTGTTTTGTTTTTCAGGTTTTTCTTAACAAGTTTCTACACTAAGTACGACTCCATACACTTTCTAATTAACTTTGCATCCATGATGCTAGTTTTGTTACCCAAACTACCCCAGTTCCACAAGGTTCGGCTTTTTGGTATCAACCAGTACTGAGAAACAGAAATAGCTTTGATGCAGGTTTGTCAAGAAACTGTAGAACAGTTAAATACTGACTGGTGGAAAGCCAAAAGGTTTTAAGAAAGATATGATAGGTTATAAGGACACCTGTTGTAAAAACTGTTCGTATAACAGAAGCATCGTATTGTGATAATGAAGAAACACATGTTTTAATAGAGTGTTGGTGATGGTCAATTTCCACATGCATTTACCGTGCTTATAAAATACCATCAGTATTCGGGTGTTATTTTTATATATCCAATGTTTCCTATTGCTATTCTACTGTATTTAATAGTTTCTCTAACTACCCTATCCAAACAAAAGTTGTTCATCAGCTCCAAGCTAGATATAGCTAAGGTTCTAATAAACAAAAGCAGGTGTTCATCAGCTCCAAGCTAGATATAGCTAAGCTTCTAACAAACAAAACCAGGTGTTCATTACCTCAAGTACATTCTCTTGTAAGAAAATGTTTTAATAATAAAAAATAGTTAACAAAAGAACCAAAACCAATGACATAATCAGACATATTTTAATCTCTTTTATTGAAGTTGTGTCAATTACAATTAAATGACTTCATTATATTATGAAGATTTTTAAAAATAGATCTTTCACTGCCAGTGATAACATCCAACTGTTATTTTATATTCGTCACTAATGTAACACTATAAAGAAAATTAGACAAATTTCATTAATGGCAGAGTCTGACTTAGAACCTTAGCTATATCTAGCTTGGAGATGTTGCACACTTGCTTTTGGTTGGTAGAACATTAGCTATATCTAGCTTGGAGCTGATGAACACCTGGATTTGTTTGTTAGAACCTTAGCTATATCTAGCTTGGAGATGTTGCACACTTGCTTTTGGTTGGTAGAACATTAGCAATTCCTTGCTTGATGCTAATGAACACCTGCTTTCTTCTAGTAAAGCCTTTGCTATTTCTAGATTGTAGCTAAGTGACACTTGTCCTAACTTAAAACTCCATTGCTGTCTGGTTTGGAACTAGTACCATTGTTAGAACCTGAACTCTGTCTCTAGTTTGGAACAAACAACACCTACTGTCATGTGTTAAAACATGCAGTAGGTGTTGTTTGTTCCAAACTAGACAGAGTTCAAGTTTTAACACAACAGCAGGTGTTGTTTGTTCCATGCTAGACAGAATTCAGGTTTTAACACATGGCAGTAGGTTTGTTTGTTCAAAACTAGACAGAGTTCAGGTTTTAACACATGACAGTAGGTAGGTGTCATTTGTTCCAAACTAGACAGAGTTTTATGTGCTATAACTTTAGCTGTGTTTTATGTGCTGGAATCCAGCTGTAACTTTCTCATGCAGATTGTTAATAACAAATGTTTCTGTAGTCGATGCTCTAACATTGGAAACTGTCTAAAGTTTACAGGAAAATTTTCTCTATGTGATCATTAATAAAAGTGAATTTTTGTTGTATTTTTCCTGATGTTTAAAATGCTACAATTCATATTGGTATACAGTACTTTTGTAACTATTTTTGTAACTAAATGATCTGATTCATGACTTATCACTATCAAAGCAGCATGGGGAACTTCTTGGCTCTTGTTTACAGCAATGGAATTCATTAGCTCCAAGAACAAGAGTTTCCATTACTGAAGTTGCCACCAAATCTTGCTTCTCACTACAGTATGCAAGATACTTTGTGTTTCTGTATAAATGTTGATGAACTAATGGAACGATTAGGTACTGGACATCATCCTCAAGAACGGACACTTTTCATCAACTCAACTAAAGTTAGTCTGAAAGCCATACTTTTGCACAATTGGAACACTAAGCCATCGATTCTTGTTGCTCATGCTGTGAACATGAAAGAAACTTATCAAAGCACGCAGATTATACTTGAGGACATCAACTAATGGAACGATTAGGTACTGGACATCATCCTCAAGAATGGACACTTTTCATCAACTCAACTAAAGTTAGTCTGAAAGCCATACTTTTGCACAATTGGAACACTAAGCCATCGATTCTTGTTGCTCATGCTGTGAACATGAAAGAAACTTATCAAAGCACGCAGATTATACTTGATGACATCAAATATGATCATCATATGTGGTGATCCAAATGTTGTTGCAGTTCTGCTACCCCTGCAGTTGGGTATATTAAATGTTGCTGCTTTTTGTGTGTCTGGGACAGCTGAGATGATAATAATCATTTAAAAAAAAGGATTAGCCAGTGAGAGAGAAAATTACATATCAGGGAAACAGAATATCGAGTATCAACCTTTAGTGATTCCTCAAAATGTGTTTCTGCCCACACTTAATATTAAACTGAGACTTGTGAAAAATTTTGTAAAAGGAATGAACAAAGATGGTGATGGTTTCAAATGTGTATCTGACGAGTTTCCAAAGATCAGTGAAGCAAAAATGAAAAGAATTACATTTGTTAGGCCAGAGGTTTGGGAAGTGCTGATGGATGATGATTTTGAAATAGTACTCAGTCAAAAAGAACTTGCTACCTAGAAATCATTCAAACTGGTTGTCAAGAATTTCTTAAGAAATCACAGAGATGAAAACAATGCTATGATAATTGATGATATGCTGAAGAACTGCAGGATAATGGGGGTCTAGGATGTCACTAAAGATGCACTTCTCACACTCCCATTTAGATGTCTTTCCAAATGATCTTGGTGCAGGGAGCATGGTGATAGCTTGCACCAAGATATTTCTATAATGGAACAGCGATATCAAGGACAATAGAATCCTGCAATGATGGGAGATTACTATTGGTTCTTACAGCGTGAAACTGAGAACATTCACAAAAGGTGCAACAAGTAAAGCTGGTATTTTGTATAACTATGATGAAAGTTTTGAATATAGCTTGAGTGTATATAATCTTATCATATTCTCTGCTTTTTTACATTGATATTGCTATTATGTATTGGTTTTGAACATTCCTAAATGCAATTTTAAATAGATAAAGTTATTAAAGAAAAAAGTTGTTTTCACAATATATAAATATTTTGAATAAATCTATCATAACTCGAAAACTAGAGGCGATAAGTAATTTTCAACATGATATTTAGAATCAACATCGTCAAATCACTGATAAAAAGTGGCATTTTTTCTAGTAGCAGAGAAATTTGTGTTGTTGCCCTGTGTCACTAAAGACATTTATTTTGTTATTGTATCTATAAGTAATGGATTAAATACAAGTTAGTAGAAATAGCTGCTTTGAAATACTGTTTTAATTTGTTTTTCCATGTATTAACAGATTTTTCTGTATTCAGAAACCTCAGGTAGTAAATATTCTGTATTACTTCATAATTCTCTTTAGAAACAGTATCACAGTGATTTTTTATTCAATAAACCTTGACAGCATGACAACTTGAAAGTAAATACCAACACACACTAGAAGGTAAAAACACACCTTATCCCAACCAAAACAAATAATGAATGAAATGATTTAAGAACTACGAGATTTCTTAAAGTATCAACAATCCACGTTGAGTCATTGAGGTACTTGGTCTGCTCGCAATAGGACGGGATACTGGTGAGCTACAGGGACAATGATTCCAAAGGGAGGTTCCCGGCTAATTAGGTTCTCTTCACATTTGTAAGTTTCTGGGGGATCTCCTGTACCAAATAAGCCATAATGAACAGCTCTCAGAAGTGGAAAGGGTTTCTGACAGCAGATGCCGCTAAAATCGTCAAAGTCCACTGTCCACATCATGACTCCTCCATATCCTTGTTCACGAACCAGTTTGGCTTTTTGGGAGAGAGTTTCAGGGTCATCAAACCCAACCCACTGATCCTCCCGATAGGCATAGGGACCAGTACCTCCAGAGGGATCTTTCACTTGTCTCCAGGCTTGGTTGTTCATCTTATCACAGATCTATAATAATAGATTTATATCATTAAAAACTAAATAATCAAAAGGTTACTTTTTAAATATTATTGTTTGAACTCAAACGTTCTTCTGGTTATTTGTTTTTAAACATTTTAATAACTAATTTAGAAATGAGGGTATGCTGACATTCTGAACTAATACAGTTTTCTCTAAATTCATGGGCATAAAGAGCTGACTTAATCATAATTGCACTAGAAGTGAAACAATTACATTCAAAGAAAGGCATAAAATAAAGACAGTTGCAGTGAATATTTTCTGGTTTACTAGGTGACTTTCTTATATATACTTAGCTACTGTTGTGTTTTTGAGGCTGCCAAAAATTCCTTAATTGTATCTCAAATTCCAAGTTATAAGCAATATTCAAAACAGTATAGTACAGTGAATGATATGGTACGACCTGACCAATTAGATCATGGAGGTGTAACTTGTTTCTGAACCTTTACCTGGTAACGAAGTGATCCTTTATAATAGATAATATGGTACGACCTGACCAATTAGATCATGGAGGTGTAACTTGTTTCTCAACCTTTACCTTAAAGTTGTCAAAGTGAACGAGACTTAACTCGTGAATGTAAAAAAACAACAAAAAATATTTCATCAGTGTATCCTGACTATCGAGGGTTATAGTGTGCTTGTTGAAATTTAAACTGCAAACTTTACAGAAGACTTAATATGTCTCAGGTCTTTAGTTGTTTCTTAATAGTTTGTTACTGTTCCACTGCATGACTACACACAATGTGATTTTTCTACTGAGGGGATCGAACCCTAAATGTTAGTTTTGTAACCCCTTAAGCCTACCACTGGGGATTGTTTTTTGTGTATGCGCTTAATTATTTTGTACATATTTTAAAAATACTAGCTTAAGTATATATTAGGTTTGATTGTCTTATCTCTCTCATCCCTTCACCCCCAGTGGTATGTCTGCAGACTTACAATGCTAGAAACCGGGTTTCGATACCCGTGGTGGGAAGAGCACAGATGGCCCTTTGTGCAGCTTTGTGTTTAACTGCAAACAAACTCATCCCTTCCCTTAGTTTACAATTGTTTATGCAAGAAAAATATTCCAAGTGGTAGAAAACCTGTGATTAACCTTCAAAGTAAGTAAATACCAATGTATTTATGAATTTTCTTGGTCTGGCTGGGACGGTCTTTCAGTTGTAGTCAAGATGAATTAGTAAGTGTACCATTTCTTCAATTTTATAAGGTTCCCATTAGGACAGCGGTAACTTTACGGACTTGCAATGCTAAATTCCAGAGTTTGCTTCACCGCAATAGACCCAGCAGATAGAACAAGTTGTCTTTTTTCTAAAGCAAACAACAAACAGTTTTATAATAATTACGTACCTCATAGTATGCCAGTATCCCAATTTCTTTGGTCAGTGGTCCGGCTTTACCGCCGCCATTACTTGGGGCGCCTATTCCATTCATGTTGGAGCTGGCCAAGGTGAAGCTACGGCCGTAAAATGGAGTCCCTAGTATCAGCTTATGTGGTGGAGCTCCTTTCTGTACCCAGTAGGTTAGTGAAAAGTTAGCACTGAGCGGATCTCCTAGCTTCTGATAGAGGGGAGCCACGTGACCAGTTCTTTTTTCCCAGGAGCCATGATAATCGTACGCCATAAGATTGATGAAGTCAAGATTATTGGCAAGGGATGGTACGTCATAAGCATTGTCAATGATAGTTTTGGAAGCAGACACGGCCGCAGTCAAAAGGAGAGTTGGCTGGACTTGGTCAAACGCCTCTCGTAATTCTCGAACAAAAGTTGCAAAATTCGAACGATCACTTGTAGGACCTGACCCACAGGAAGATTGCCAACAAACAGGGAACTCCCAATCTAGGTCCAACCCGTCAAAATGGTGTTGTTGTAGAAAGTGGACAGCTTGTTGGATAAAATTCCGTCTTTTCGTTGCACTGGCAGTTAGACGAGTATACTTGTCACCCGCTGAATCCGTCCATCCTCCTAATGCCAGCAAAACACGAAGTCGAGGATTTCGGTTTTTCAGTGCCACCACTCGCTCGTAAAAATTATTTTCAATGTCTGCCCAGCTGTCGAACGGTTTTAACGTCAATGAAGTACTGTCCAAGGTAGCAAAGGCATAGTTGATGTGGGTACAGAGGGTGGGGTCTATATCCTCGGGTAGAAATCTTCCTCCAACAGCTCGGTACCAGGCCCAGTTAGTGAAATAACACACCACCTTCAGTTTGTCGTCTCCTGAAAGTAGAACGTTAGAAACATGAACCAAAGTCGTTTGTAAAACTTTAGAGGACTGGTTTACAGACATAGATCAAGAGGACTAATTTGGTACATTTAATCACAACTAGGGGCGTTACTTAGATGTGAGTGTTGAGGGGGGTCAATCAATTGTGACCAACAGATATGATCTACCACAAGCACTTCTTATCGAAAACTGGTAAATCCGCTGGTACCAGCACGGTGACATCTCAAATGACTATATATTATCTGTTTGTTCAGTTGGAAAGTAGACATCCCTTGGATAAAAAAGTCTACTCATCTTAAAGGTACAGTATTTAATGACTTACAAGGTAATTAAAAATTGTTAATTTAAAAGGGGGAATAGGGATCGTCAAAAAAAGTATGGAAATAAGTTTAATCAAAATGCAAAGATTGTATTTTCAAGCCTACAACTAGAGACTCTTAAAAAATAAACAAACTAGGCTGGAAATAGTGTCTACATTATTTTCTCAAGATACAAATTCCTATTTTGACTCTATGTCTACAGTACATATCAATTTTAGTGCAGTATCAGTTGAAGAATTGGCAATGAAGCTTGGTTCAAACCATACAACTGTTCATCGTCATCTTCAACAACTTGGAAAGGTTCCTAAACTTGGAAAATGGGTGCCTCATGAATTGTCTGAAGTGAACTGCAAATCGCGAGTTGAGATCTGCTCTTCTCTTCATTCTCGTGACTTTATCTCGCCCTTTTTGGATATTTTTGTGAGTGGTGATGAAAAATTGATTTTTTTATAAAAATATTAAACATCATAGGCAGTGGCTTAGTAATGGGAAAAAGGCCCAACCACAACCGGAACTTCATGCGAAGAAGGTTCTTCTTTCTATCTGGTGG